>NW_028322918.1:0-37500 GCF_047325235.1 Durio zibethinus | reverse complement strand
TACATAAGTTGATTCCTAATTTTTATCTCATATCATGACATAAATAAGCAGTTCTTATTTATTTTTATTGTATCGGCCCAAAACCTCGCTAATTGATCTTTACGGTGCTTCCTCTATCAATTAGATCCTTTATCCATAGAATAAAGTATCTAGGCATATATATTTCTTCATATTTTGACTTCTATGAAGTTTCTTTTTTTTTTTTCTTTTTTTGTTACAGCTGATAAAAATCGTTTTTTGGACGATGCAATATGTAGAAAGCCTATTTTATTTACTAGCGTATTTATTTACTAGCGTATTTGCTCTTTCTTTCCTTTTTTTTTTTATTTCTATAGTGGAGATAGTCGCACGTAATGACAGATCACAGCCATATTATTAAAAGCTTGTGGTAAGAACGGGTTTCGTTCTAGTGCTCGAAAATAATATTCTAAAGCTTTTGTATGTTCTCCGTTACTTGTGTGGATAAGGCCTATGTTATAGAGTATATAACTTCGATCATAGGGATCAATTTCTAGTCGCATAGCTTCATAATAATTCTGTAAGGCTTCCGCATAATTTCCTTCGGATTGAGCCGACATCCGTTACGGTCGTCATTCGATTCAACGAATTCTCCGTTCCAAAACCGTACGTGAGATTTTCACCTCATACGGCTCCTCCTTTATGTGCATAATGAGAATAATCCATGGAATTAAAAAAAAGGTCGAAATATTGTCATTATGAACTGAGCGGGGCTAATGTTTTTACAAGAAATCTCTAGCCAACCCTCTTGCAAAAGATCTTTTCTTACCATCAAGCGTGTTCGTACTAGATAAATAAAGTAAACTCCAACAATTTCTTTGTTCTCAACGCTCCTTAATTTCCAGGAATTAGTCACTTCAACAATCTTCGATGGTTATATGGGTATCCAAAGTACGAACAAGATGGATGTTTGTTGTCCCAACCATTTCTCTTAGTTCCGATCCCGATAAGGAAAGGGAATCCTTTATAACAATAACAAAGTTTTCGTGTTGTTGATTCCTAGATGTAGTGCTTCTTCCTCTATGCCGCCTATTGGTACTAGTGTAGTAGGGTTGACCCACAATACAGACCCATAGGTGTAACCTTTCGCTCAATACTCGAATCAACAATTGAAGCATCTGAGGTTGCATTAATCGGGGATACACGACAGAAGGAATTGCTTTATTTATAAACTTCACCTTCAACAAGCGTAGATTTCTTTTTTTTTTTCAATAGTCTTTTTTTTTTTTTTTCTATTCCGAATCATGTGTCTTTTTCCTAAGACTAAGAGCGGTAAAATAAAAATAAAAAAAAAAATATATATAAAATAATTAAAATATATAAAATAATTATAATTATATAATAATAATCAAATCGCACCATCTCTGTAATAAGTAAATGCCTCTTTTTCTCCTGAAGTTGTCGGAATTATTCGTAATAAGATATTGGCTACGATTGAAAAGGTCTTATCAATAAAATTTCCATTTATCCGCGATCTAGGCATAGGTAGCAATCCATTCTATAACTCTTTTCATTACCCCTTCGTGAGAAAAAAAAAAGGATCTCACAAACAAAGGAAGCGTACAGTACGAAATAACATAAAAGCAGACCCATTCCATAAAAAAAAAAAAAAAAAAGATATAGCCCTCTACTTTACTTCAATTTTTTTGGCAGGAATCAAGAAAAAAAAAAAAAAAGAAATATTTGAATCCTATTTTATTTCATCCAAATTTATTAGTATAAGAATTTATTAGTATAAGAATAAAATATAAAAAGAAAAAAGAATTATTACGATTTCATCGAAGTTGAAGAATCAAAAAATTTATCCTACGGATTAGGATAGATTAGCAAAATTAGAGAAGTTTTGATTAAATTATGATAAAAAGAGGAAAAATAATCGAATAATCGTTCTATGATGAAAATAAAATAACTGCCCTTTTTTGTGTTTTGTGCATAGCAGGTATACAACATATAATCAAATATAAAAATCCCTTAGAGGATTTATGAATTTGTAATAGATTTACAGAGTAAGAGGTTGTTGTTGAGAGATCTAAAACTGGAAAAGAATTTTAGAATTCTTATAGAAATGGGGAATTAGAGTCTAAAGAGAATTATGAACTAAAAATATCCATTAAGCATAGTCTAAAAAAAAAAAACCAATCGATTGATTTGATTCGTTTCAATTCATTGATTTAATCCAGTCCGGTAGAAATATCAGAAAAAAGATGGGAGTGCCTTTTTCGCAAACATGAATAGATATATATGGTATATGTTTATCGTATTATATTATTTATTTTTAACAGCCCCCTCACAAAAAAATTTCTTCGAGTCGGGAGGCTAAAGAAAAAGTGCTGAAAAAAGTGATGAAAAGTTTTCTATTTTTATAGCTAGTTTTCTAGTTAGAATTGATATTGTTCGTACCTCTCGAACAATCTAATATGAATAACTCGCTATTCGCTCGGGTTATCGGCCATAATAATTATGTAGGAGAGATGGCCGAGTGGTTCAAGGCGTAGCATTGGAACTGCTATGTAGACTTTTGTTTACCGAGGGTTCGAATCCCTCTCTTTCCGCACCTTCACCTAATTCGCCAATGTAACTGACTACAATGTATCAAATCAAATAAGAACAGATACTAAAGAGTTAGACCCTTCTTTGATATAGATTCTCTATTCCCAATTTCTTTTTAATACGGAATACGTAAAATAGCGTACAGGGGATGAAAATCTACCTACGGATCTATCATACATGAATAGGAGAAAAATAAAATTTCCGAATCAAATCCCTTACCCTGTCTTCCTTTACTTAACCTTAACTCAGGTGAAAAGGGAGCAGAACCCTTGTTTTGTTATTTTAGTTAGGTTTAAGTCTGACGAGAATAATATTCTACGACAAGCAATTCATTTATTTTCAAACCGACCCATTTCCTATCTATTATTTGATTGACTAATCCTTTATATTGTAATGTGTGAAGGGTCAAATGCTTTGGTAATTCCTCATGGGTGGATGAATCAAGATAATTTTGAATCAGAGTTCTAGATTTTTGTTCATCCCTCGCTGAAATAATATCTCGGGGTTTGCAGCGATAACTTGGTATATCTACTGTACGACCATTAACTAAAATATGTCTATGGTTAACTAATTGGCGGGCTTGAGGAATAGTTGAAGCCATACCTAATCGAAAAAGGATGTTATCCAAACGCATTTCAAGTAATTGTAGTAAAACCTGACCTGTTGACCCTTTTGCTTTTCTGGCAATACGAACGTATTTAAGTAATTGTCGTTCTGTAAGGCCATAATGAAAACGCAATTTTTGTTTTTCTTCTAAACGAATACGATATTGAGATTTTTTACCGGAGCGCGATCGGTTTCTAAGATCGCTTCCGGCTCTAGGACTTTTACTAGTTAGTCCCGGTAAAGCCCCCAGACGGCGTATTTTTTTGAAACGAGGCCCTCGGTAACGCGACATAAAGACTCCTTATTAATTTGAATTTTATTGAAATTTCATAAACCTAAATTAAAACTGAACTAAATGAAGCGAAATCGACTGAAGGATTGTACTACAAATATTAATGAGATGAATTGGATCAATATCCATACTTTTTTGTATTGTATATAATGTATATTGTATATAATGTATACAAAAAATAGAAATTAAAATAAAATATATATAATATATAAATATATTAAATATAAAATATATATTAAATATAAAATATAAAAATTAAAATCTAAAAATTAAACCAAAAAAAGTTTCCTTTTTTTTTTTCTTGATTTATTCTGCAAAGATCTAACTCCTCCAATTTTATTCCTAATTGAAAGTTTCTACGACATAATAAACGGATCGTTGACCTTTGGAAAGAAAAGGGGAAAAAGCTTTTTCAATGTTCTTTGATTTCAAAAAAACATTATCAATCATGTAAAAAAGTAAAAAAGCAAACAAATAGAGAAAGCCGGCTATCGGAATCGAACCGATGACCATCGCATTACAAATGCGATGCTCTAACCTCTGAGCTAAGCGGGCTCAAATAATAGAAATTTTGTATCCATAGGAATTCAGCAAACTATTACGATCTTATCTATTAACTATCTATTAGTTATTCATAATTACTATGAATTATTAATATGAATTATAGACTAGAATTTAGAAAAACTAGAATTTTAAATTTTAAATGCCATATTTATGCCATACATAATTTATGCCATATTTAATATAATCATATTTAATATAATGATATATAATAATATATAATAATATATAATAATGGTAGATTCAATCTAATATTCAATCTAATATTGATAGAATATAATAATTAAGAATAGAATAATATAATTCTATTTGATTATATTTTAATCATTCTATTTGATTATATTTTAATCATATTAAAAATGATATTTTAATTTAATCATATTTTAATTTAATCATATTAATATTTAATAACATTATATTTAATAATATTAAATTATAATAATATTATTATAATTTAATTCTAATTTTATTATAATTATAAAAATTATAAAAATAAATTATAAATATATTTATAATTTTTATAATTATTTATTATTTATCTCTATATTATATATTTTTATTTTATATTTATTTTATTATATGTTATCTTTATTCTATTAGTCTATTCTATTTAGTATTCTATTCTATTTAGTATTATATTCTATTTAGTATTATATATATAATTTAGTATTATATATATATTAGTATAATATTAGTATACTAAGTATAATATTACTATATTTTTTATTTTATATTTTTAGTATTTTTTAGTATATTTTTAGTATATTTTACATTTAAATTATATATAATTTTTTTTTTTTATATAGATATAGATATAGATTTAATTTAATAGATAGATTTAATTTTAATATAGATAGATAGATTTAATATAGATTTAATTTATTTATATTTAATATTTATTTATATTTAATATAGATTTAATATATATTTAATTTATTTATATTTAGTTTAGAATTATAAATAGAGTCTAATAATTAGATAATTATAGTGAAAATATTTTTATGCATTTATATATAATTTATATTTATATATAATTTATATATATATTATCATTATATAAATGATACGTTATAAGTCTAAATAATTAGAATGAAACTTTGTTTTTTAGACTAACTAATTCGAATTATCTTCGAAGTCGAAATAGAAATGAATGGAATAATTAGTTCTAGCTATTATGCTATTATACTAGAAAATAAATAATTAATAATGAATAAATTTTAAAATGAATAAATTTTAATAATGAATAAATTCAATTTTCATTTTTATTTTTATTTTTTTAGTTATCTTATTATGGTTATATAGGATAGTCTAATAAAAGAATAAGAATAAAAATAAAATTAAAGAAAAAAGAAAAGATGCAACCCATAGAAATGAAATCCAGATCATAATGAGAGATGAGAGACTCCTTTCTTTTGTTTTCATTCATAAAGGCGGAAGCTAAGACGAAAAAAAAAAAAAAAATCGACCGTTCGAGTAAATTGCCTGAGAAAACTGAGAGTAAGGGGGGCATATATATGTTATGGAATATCCATCTATATTGAATTGCGAATACAGAAATGATAAAATATTTTCTGATTGGACCAAATAAATACGGGTCTCCGATAGAGACGAAAGAAGATAAACAAACAAGAAATAAAATAGGTAAAGACCCTTCGATATAAGAATCAGTATCTATATCTACTAAATTCAATACTAAATTCAACGGTTTTCGCATAAAAAGAAAGAAAATAAATAAATGAAAGAAAGGGGAAAGGAAGGGAAGGAGAAAGGGGGAAGGAAGTGCATCCTAATGAGATCCTAATCTCAAGACACAAAGGGGATATGGCGAAATTGGTAGACGCTACGGACTTAATTGGATTGGATTGAGCCTTGGTATGGAAACCTACTAAGTGATAACTTTCAAATTCAGAGAAACCCCGGAATGAAAAATGGGCAATCCTGAGCCAAATCCTATTATTTTACGAAAATAAACAAAGGTTCAACAAGCGAGAATAATAAAAAAGGGATAGGTGCAGAGACTCAATGGAAGCTATTCTAACAAATGGGGTTGACTGTTGGTAAAGGAATCCTTATATCGAAACTCCAGAAAGGATGCAAGATATACCTATATAAAATATAAAATAAATAGGTATACTAATGAAAAACCAAAAAAGACGACTCGAACCCGTATTTTTTTTATTTATATGCAAAATCAATTTATATGAAAAATAAAAAGAATTGTTGTGAATCGATTCCAAGTTGAAGAAAGAATCGAATAGAATATTCATTAATCAAATCATTCACTCCATAGTCTGATAAATCTTTTGAAAAACTGATTAATCGGACGAGAATAAAGATAGAGTCCCGTTCTACATGTCAATATCAATACCGACAACAATGAAATTTATAGTAAGAGGAAAATCCGTCGACTTTAAAAATCGTGAGGGTTCAAGTCCCTCTATCCCCAACCCCAAAAAGCCCGTTTGCTATCTATTTATTTTATCCTACCCTTTTTGTTAGTGGTTCAAAGTTCCTTATGTTTCTCATTCATCCTATTCTTTTCCATTTTACAAGCGTATCCTAGCAGAATTTTGTTCTCTTATCACAAGTCTTGTGATATGATATATTGTGATATATATATGATATACGTACAAATCAACACCCTTGAGCAAGGAATACCTATTTGAATGATTCATAATCCATATCATTACTCATACTGAAATTTACAAAGTCTTCCTTTTAAAGATCCAAGAAATTCCCCTTTTAATTTAATACTTTTTCGTTTTTTTTTTTGTTTTCATTTTTAAGTGACATAGACCCAAGTCATCTAGTATTATGAGGATAATGCGTCGGTAATGGTCGGGATAGCTCAGTTGGTAGAGCAGAGGACTGAAAATCCTCGTGTCACCAGTTCAAATCTGGTTCTCGGCGTATGATTAATTTGTATGAGTATCTACTCTACAAATTAATTGATATAGATCGACATAATACATACTTATCTAGCTAGCTATCTGGAAGTAAACCCTCTCTTTATTTATTTTTTTTTTTTTTTTTGTTTCTATTTTTTAGATGAGCAAAGAGTCTATTATAATTATAATGTAGTAAAAAAAATAAATAATGTAGTAAAAGAAAAAAATTTCATTATCTTTCCTCTTCTTTTTTATTTGTTCACGCTGTGGCTCCTCACATTCAAAAAGAATGTTAATACTTCATACATATTTAATTAAAAAAAAAGATTAAAATAGTTGGTTGAAAGGCCCAACCAAAAGTCTGGTCTAGAGGAGTTCAAGGATAGAAATAACCAAGACTCATCTCAGCTACAGTACAAATAGAATCCGATTCCCTTTCATTTATTTATTTGTATTCTCTTTCATATTCCATTTCTTCATTCCTTTCTATGTGACTCTCTAGAGTTCATCTAAGTGATGTGCGCGATACAAAGTTCACGGTATAGAACCCTTGTTGTTCATCCTATTGTCTCGGCTCGTCCGAAATAAAATAAAAAGGTATCTTCAAAAATCGAGAATTTCAATGATGTATTGTCTTTTATTTCTTTTTATTTATTAGCCTATCCATAAGAATACGAATGAAACCTCAATTCCTCCGTTTGAGCTAGAAGAGAATGTACAAATATTCCTTGAATATTTGAAGTTGTAATTAGTTTCTTATCATTCAATGAGCGTCTTGTATTTCATAAAAATTGGGGGCAATGTAATCCTTACGTAAAGGCCACCCTATCCAACTTTCGGGCATTAAGATACGTTTCAGTCGTGGATGATTCTCATAAGAGATTCCCAACATGTCATAAGATTCTCGTTCTTGAAAATCCGCACTTTTCCAAACCCAGAAAACAGACGGAATTCTAGGGTTACTCCTTGGAGCAAATACTTTTATACATACTTCTTCCGGTTGATCTACACCATACTCTATTCTCGTAAGATGATACACACTGGCTAACAGTCCGCCTGGTGCTACATCATAAGCACATTGGGAACGTAGATAATTGTAACCATATACATATAAAATAACAGCAATGGAATGCCAATCCTCGGGCTTTATTTGTAAAGTCTCTATTCCTTGGTAATCGAAGCCCAAAGATCTATGAACTAGCCCGTGTTTGACTAGCCAAACAGACAAACGGCCCTGCATCTTTTTTATCTCTCCCGCACTTTTCTTTTTTATTTGTAATTTGTATAAGATAAGTATTTCACATTTACGATGAAATCGAATTTATGAAGATTAATTCGTTGTTTGTTATTCTGTTTCTGAATCCTACCTAATTCACTAATTCGTGGGAAGATATTGAACTTTTGTAGTTGAAAAATGTTTCAGGAGGAATCTCTGAAGTAGATGGTGGTTGATAGAGTAATCCTTGATTATAATTTCCAGTATGAGTACTGCGTACAAGACAAAACTTGTGATTGGTAGTAAAACACCGATCCCCCTGTTGAGATCTAATTCGATCTTCATAGATTTCGCGAGATATTTTCTTACGAAGTTTTGTTATAGCATCTATAACTGCCTCGGGTTTAGGGGGACAGCCCGGCAAATAGACATCCACAGGAATTAGCTTATCGACTCCCCGAACAGTACTATAAGAATCAGTACTGAACATCCCTCCTGTAATTGTACACGCGCCCATAGCAATAACATATTTAGGTTCGGGCATTTGTTCATATAATCTCACTAAAGAGGGAGCCATTTTCATTGTTACTGTTCCAGCTGTTAAAATTAGGTCCGCTTGTCTAGGACTCGATCTTGGGACCAGCCCATAACGATCAAAGTCGAATCGTGAGCCTATTAATGAAGCAAATTCAATGAAGCAACAACTGGTACCATAAAGAAGCGGCCATAAACTGGAGAGTCTTGACCAATTTGAAAGATCATTTAATGTAGTTGAAATAACTGAGTTTTGGGTTGTTCGATCAAGTAAGGGAAATTCAATGGAATTCATACTCAATGTTATTATTATTTTTACTTTTTTCTTTCTTTTTATTATCTGAATATTCAGGAACTAAGACCATTCCAATGCTCCTTTTCGCCATGCATAAACTGAACCAACAATTAGGATAAGCACGAAAATTAAAGCTTCTATGAATACGGGTACCCCCAATACATCGAAACTCATTGCCCATGGATAAAGAAAAACCGTTTCAACATCAAAAACAACAAAAACTAGAGCAAACATATAATAACGGATTCGAAATTGTAACCAAGCATCGCCCATTGGTTCTATACCCGATTCATAACTAGAAAGTTTTTCTGGACCCTTTCTAATCGGGGCTAAAACTCCAGAAATTAGAAATGCCAAAATAGGAATAGCACTTGATATTATTAGAAATGCCCAGAAAATATCATATTCGTAAAGCAGAAACATAGACGAACTCCTATGAATGTGAAAAATAGACCGGATTAGTCGATTCGACCTGGAATTCATTGTCAAGTCATCCACAACTGTTTGTTTAGTCAAACCAACAATTCAGTTTGATCGAATCGTCTAGTTTCGTTTGTTTGCTGTTGCGTTTTAAGATTTATTGATTGGAATTAATCCTATTTACATTTCACTTATTTCGATTTAATTTCGATATAGTACTAATTTGTATTCGATATAGTACTAATTTGTATAGTAATAGTATAAATAGATATTTATACTATTACATTTATACTATTACATAGATATTTATACTATTACTATATAGTATAGTAGAATACTATACAAATCCAAAACAAGTAAAACTTTTTTGTTTTCACTTCATTTCGTATTTTTCTAAATAAAAGGAATTCTAATATATAACTAATATCTAATATGTATTAGAAATAAAAAAAAAAAAAAAAAACCTTTTCTCTTTTCTATTATCTTATTATCTATTATATATATAGAATATATATAGAATATAGAATAAATTTATATATATATTATATAGTATATTATATAGTTATATATAGAATATAGAATAAATTTATATATAGTTATATATAGAATACATTTTTTATTTTCTATCTATATTTTATAGATATTATATCTTTTTATAGATATTATCTATATATATATTATCTATATATATATATTTAATATATATTATATATATTTATGAGATTCTGTTGAAATGCGCTTTTGTTTTCAGTTTCTGAGCGATCTCCCTGTGAGCGAGCTTATGGGAATGATTTTAACCAAGCAACTGGAAGCGACCAGTTCCAATCAACAAAGAATACAATAATTAGGAAAAAAACTATACAACTTTTTTTATTTGTATTTGGATATTCTTTATTGTTTTAGTTTGCTTTAGTTTTAAGAATATTATTTTCATTTCATTTTTATTAATTTAATAAATATTTTTTTATTAATTTAATAAATATTTTAAATTAATAAAATATAAAAATTAATAAAATATAAAAATTAATAAAATATAAAAATTAATAAAATATAAAATAAAAATATAAAATATAGGGCTATACGGACTCGAACCGTAGACCTTCTCGGTAAAACAGATCGAACTGATTATTATCAAAATGATTCGACCTATTTCAAAGACCCAACATGCATTTTTTTGCATTGGGCTCTTTCATTAACTGATAGAAATATCAGTTAGTCTACCATATATATATTTTTTCTCTTAGAAAAAAAAGGAAGATGGTTCCATGTGCTCTGATTCATTACTGATACAGGAGCACTACCAAAGTGTTTCAAAGAAGGGAAAGTTTATCTTGACGTAGGTCTGCTTCTGGCCTAGATCAACCTAAGTTAAATGAAGTCTCTATCATCCTGATTAAAAAATCAAAGATGAAACTTCATACACCTTAAGATTCATAGGACGAAAAGAGAATTTTTGAGGTCCTTATACTCATTATGCCTAGCATTGAATAGACTGGGTATTCGCCCTATCAATATCTCAAATCAATGATAGGTTCGATTCGGATCCTGCTCCTGCCTAAACGGCACCCGAATCGAACCAAACCATTTGTCAGGCTATTGTTCTCTTGTTTTGTTCCTTCAAAGTAATGGAGTAAGACATCGATTTCTCAAAAGGATCAATTTTTTTTGATTGCATGATAGACTCCCCTGAAAAACATTGGCGC
Source organism: Durio zibethinus (assembly GCF_047325235.1). NCBI lineage: Eukaryota > Viridiplantae > Streptophyta > Magnoliopsida > Malvales > Malvaceae > Durio > Durio zibethinus. The sequence continues at coordinate 26,417 of NW_028322918.1, read as the reverse complement.
GCGTGTAAACGAGGTGCTCTACCTAACTGAGCTATAGCCCTTGTGTTTGTGATACATATTTTATCATATTATTTAGATAATTTCTTGTCAAGATGAATATTACATGATCCAACATCATAATCATACCTTTTTGGTCGGTTTGATTGGTATTGCTTAGAAGTAATATCGGATTTATAATCCATCGATGTGATAGGTCCCTTTTCTTTCTCTTTATGATTCCTTATGATAATAAATGACCTACTTAACTCAGTGGTTAGAGTATTGCTTTCATACGGCGGGAGTCATTGGTTCAAATCCAATAGTAGGTAGAACTTATTAGATACCATTGATCCCGGTGTCTAATAAGTTTTTCTACCCACCTTCTTTTATTGATTTTCTATCTTTTTCATCTCCTATTCTATTTCCGTTTTCAATTTTCAAATTTTTCGTTAGATCAAATTTCACTATTTCACTTTTGATTGTATTTGATTCTATTTAATCAGCAGAATAAAAATGGGATGTAGAAACGAAAGTTCTGTTTATACGGAAATTCTTTCGATTAACCAACTAGTTACGAAATCGCGTTGATAGCCTTTACTCGTGTCCTAGCCCATCTGAGAGCTAGATTTGCCTCAATTGTTTGCCTCTTGCCTTCAGCTTTCCTCAAGTTAGCTTCCGCTATTTCAAGAGCTTGCTGAGCTTCTTGTGGATCAATGTCACTACCCTTTTCCGCATCCTTTCCAAAAATAGTGATTTCATTATTGACTATTCTAGCAAAACCACCCATCAGAGCCATCGTTAACCATTGGTCGTTAAGGCGTATTCTCAAAATACCTATATCTACAACTGTGGCAATAGGCGCGTGATTTGGTAATACGCCAATTTGTCCGCTATTAGTAGATAAAATGATTTCTTTCACTTCTGAATCCCAAACAATTCGATTATGGGTGAGTACGCAAAGATTTAAGGTCATTTATTCAATTTGCTCTCCATTTCTAAGTTCGTAGCCTTCGCAGTAGCTTCATCGATGTTACCTACCAAATAAAAGGCCTGTTCAGGAAGACCGTCTAATTCTCCGGAAAGGATCAATTGAAATCCTCTAATTGTTTCTGCTAGGCCAACATATTTCCCCGGGGAACCAGTAAATACTTCCGCTACGAAAAAGGGTTGTGATAAGAAACGCTCAATTTTTCGCGCTCTTGCTACGGTTAAGCGATCCTCTTCGGACACTTCGTCCAACCCCAGGATAGCTATAATGTCCTGAAGTTCTTTGTAACGTTGTAAGGTTTGCTTAACCCTTTGCGCAGTTTCATAATGTTCCTTTCCAACGATTCGAGGTTGGAGCATAGTTGACGTTGAGTCTAAAGGATCTACCGCTGGATAGATACCTTTGGCAGCTAATCCTCTTGATAGTACGGTAGTAGCATCTAAATGCGCAAATGTTGTGGCAGGGGCAGGGTCGGTCAAATCATCCGCGGGTACATAAACTGCTTGAATAGAAGTTATGGATCCCTCCTTGGTAGAAGTAATTCTTTCTTGTAAAGAACCCATTTCGGTACTAAGGGTGGGTTGATAACCCACAGCGGAAGGCATTCTACCCAATAAGGCAGATACTTCGGATCCCGCTTGGACAAAACGGAAGATATTGTCTATAAATAGAAGTACGTTTTGTTTATTAACATCTCGGAAATATTCCGCCATAGTTAGGGCAGTCAACCCAACTCTCATACGAGCTCCTGGCGGTTCATTCATCTGACCGTAGACTAAAGCCACTTTTGATTCCGCAAGATTTTGTTCATTAATTACTCCAGATTCTTTCATTTCCATGTAAAGATCATTTCCTTCACGAGTACGTTCACCTACTCCGCCAAATACGGATACACCCCCATGAGCTTTGGCAATGTTGTTGATCAATTCCATAATGAGTACTGTTTTACCTACCCCAGCTCCCCCAAATAGTCCGATTTTTCCTCCACGACGATAAGGAGCTAAAAGATCGACTACTTTAATTCCTGTTTCAAAAATAGATAATTTTGTATCTAATTGTATGAAAGCGGGCGCAGGTTTATGAATAGGGGATGTTGTGCGAGTATCTACAGGACCTAAATTATCAACGGGCTCCCCAAGCACGTTAAAAATTCGTCCTAGGGTCGCTCCGCCGACTGGAACACTTAGAGGAGCTCCCGTGTTAATCACTTCCATTCCTCTCATTAGACCATCTGTAGCGCTCATAGCTACAGCTCTAACTCGATTGTTTCCTAATAATTGCTGTACCTCACAAGTTACATTAATTTGTTGACCGATGGTATCTCGACCCTTAACTACCAAAGCGTTGTAAATATTAGGCATCTTGCCCGGGGGAAAGGCTACATCCAGTACTGGACCGATGATTTGAGAAATACGTCCCAGATTTTCTTTTTCAAGCGTGGAAACTCCAGGAACAGAAGTAGTAGGATTTATTCTCATAATAAAATAAAGTGAAATATGTCAATTTTTTTTTTCGAAAATTTTCTAATAAAAAAAATCTTCGACAGCAAGTTGATCGGTTAATTCAATAAGAAATGGGGATTAGCACTCGATTTCGTTGGTACCATCCAATTGAATGCAATTCAATTGGATTGTTTCCTTATTCAATGAAGGAATTTTTAAGTTCAACCAACCTATTTGCAAAATATCAAGTGGATAAATAAATAACAATTTTGAGAGAGTCTTTCATTTGTCTATCATTGTCTTTCATTTGTCTATCATTATAGGCAATACCATCCATATTATCTATGGAATTCGAACCCGAACTCTATTTACGATTCCTTATTTCTATCTCATTAGCCCTTATTTCATTTCGTATTTTATTTTAGCATATCGATTTTTTTTTACGTCCAACCTATCCCCCCTTTTTCCATCTATATTCCTTTTTTTTCATTTCATAAACGAATTACGCATATTTTCACATCTAGGATTTACATATACAACATATATTACTGTCAAGAGTGAATTTCTTATTCTTTCTTATTTCTTATTATTGAATTTATATTATTTCTTATTTTATATTATTTCTTATTATCTTATTATCTTATTATTGATTATTATTGACTATTGACTTATTATTGAATTTATATTATTATAGTATTATCTTATTATTGACTATTGACTTATTATTGAATTTATATATTTTATATTTAATTTATATATTTTATATATATATTTTATATTTATAATTCTAATTATAATTATATATTTATAATATTTCTATTTCATTTATTTCATTTTCATTTCGATTCAAAAAAAAAGTAAGGAATTCTAAACTTGAAAAACACGGATTGGGTTGCGCCATACATATGAAAGAATATAGAATATGAAAGAATATAGAATAATGATGTATTTGGCGAATCAAATACCATGGTCTAATAAGGAACCTTTCGGATTAGTTGATAATTTTTTGAAAGATTTCTTCGAAAAGGTTTCATTAACTCCTAATTTATGCCGAGCAGACCTTGTTGTTGCGAAAATTTTCAATTCATGAGTTGTAGGGAGGGGCTTATGTCACCACAAACAGAGACTAAAGCAAGTGTTGGATTCAAAGCTGGTGTTAAAGAGTATAAATTGACTTATTATACTCCTGAATATGAAGTCAAAGATACTGATATCTTGGCAGCCTTCCGAGTAACTCCTCAACCCGGAGTTCCGCCCGAGGAAGCAGGGGCAGCAGTAGCTGCTGAATCTTCTACTGGTACATGGACAACCGTGTGGACCGATGGGCTTACCAGCCTTGATCGTTACAAAGGGCGATGCTACCACATTGAGCCCGTTGCTGGAGAAGAAAATCAATATATATGTTATGTAGCTTACCCCTTAGACCTTTTTGAAGAAGGTTCTGTTACTAACATGTTTACTTCCATTGTGGGTAATGTATTTGGGTTCAAAGCCCTGCGCGCTCTACGTCTAGAGGATCTGCGAATCCCTCCTTCTTATACTAAAACTTTCCAAGGCCCGCCTCATGGCATCCAGGTTGAAAGAGATAAATTGAACAAGTACGGTCGCCCCCTATTAGGATGTACTATTAAACCTAAATTGGGGTTATCCGCTAAGAACTACGGTAGAGCAGTTTATGAATGTCTACGTGGTGGACTTGATTTTACCAAAGATGATGAGAATGTGAACTCCCAACCATTTATGCGTTGGAGAGACCGTTTCTTATTTTGTGCCGAAGCAATTTTTAAAGCACAGGCTGAAACAGGTGAAATCAAAGGGCATTACTTGAATGCTACTGCGGGTACATGTGAAGAAATGATTAAAAGGGCCATATTTGCCAGAGAATTGGGAGCTCCCATCGTAATGCATGACTACTTAACAGGTGGGTTCACTGCAAATACTAGCTTGGCTCATTATTGCCGAGATAATGGTCTACTTCTTCACATCCATCGCGCAATGCACGCAGTTATTGATAGACAGAAGAATCATGGTATGCACTTTCGTGTACTAGCTAAAGCTTTACGTCTGTCTGGTGGAGATCATATTCACGCTGGTACAGTAGTAGGTAAACTTGAAGGAGAAAGGGACATAACTTTGGGCTTTGTTGATTTACTACGTGATGATTTTATTGAAAAAGATCGAAGCCGTGGTATTTATTTCACTCAAGATTGGGTTTCTATACCAGGTGTTCTGCCCGTAGCTTCGGGGGGTATTCACGTTTGGCATATGCCTGCTTTGACCGAGATCTTTGGAGATGATTCCGTACTACAATTCGGTGGAGGAACTTTAGGACACCCTTGGGGAAATGCACCGGGTGCCGTAGCTAATCGAGTAGCTTTAGAAGCATGTGTAAAAGCTCGTAATGAGGGACGTGACCTTGCCCGCCAGGGTAATGAAATTATCCGCGAGGCTGGCAAATGGAGTATGGAACTAGCTGCTGCTTGTGAAGTATGGAAGGAGATCAAATTTGAATTCGAAGCAATGGATACTTTAGATAAATAAAATTTGAATTCGAAGCAATGGATACTTTGTAATCCAGTAATTACTGTTGGTTTGTTGAATTGCAATTAAACTCGGCCCAATCTTTTACTAAAAGGATTGAGCCGATCCTAAAGATTGGTGTATTCTTTTCTATCCTATTCGTTCCGTGTTGGAATAGAAACTTATTGTATTAGTAGACGAGATTTTATTGTATTAGTAGACGATATTTTACGAAAAAGGTTCTTGATAGGAGAAAAATTTCTTTTTTCAATTTTTTCAGTGCGAATTTTACACAACATAGGGAAATCGCTATTTCTAATTGAAAATTTATATTTATAATTGAAAAGAAAAAAGTAAAGTATCATATATCATATATAATGAACTGATACTCCAGGTTCTCACAAACGAGAATCCTTTACTTCAATATTCACTCATTATTAGTTTAATGATTGTATCCATTATGCGTATTCCGATAGGAAATAAATGATTTTTTTTTTTTCATCAAATGACTATTCATCTATTATACTTTACATCTAAATAGAGGCAAGAAAACTCTATGGAAAAATTATGGTTCAATTTTATCTTGTCTAAGGGGGAATTAGAATACAGATGTGGGCTAAGTAAATCAATGGATAGCCTTGGTCCTATTGAAAATACTAGTGTAAACGAAGACCCGGTTAGAAATGATATGGATAAAAACATTCATGGTTGTAGTGACAGCTCTAGTTATTACAGTAAGGTTGATCATTTAGTTGGCGTCAAAGACATTCGGAATTTCATTTCTGATGACACCCGAATTAGGGTTTTAATTAGGGATAGTAATCAGGATAATGATAGTAATCAGGATAATTATTCTCTATATTTTAATAGTGAAAATCAAATTTTTGAGATTGACAATGACGATCCCCACTATGATTTTAACTTGTATGATACTAACTATAGTTGGAATAATCACATTAAGAGTTGTATTAACTCTTATCTTCGTTCTCAAACCTGTATTGATAGTTCCATTTTAAGTGGTAGTGACAATTACAATGATAGTTATATTTATAATTGCATTTGTGGTTACATTTGTGTTGAAGGTGGAAATAGTAGTGAAGACAATGGTTTAACTCTAAAAGAAAGTTGCGCAAATGGTAATGATTTAACTCTAAAAGAAAGTTGCGCAAATGGTAATGATTTAACTCTAAAAGAAAGTTGCGCAAATGGTAATGATTTAACTCTAAAAGAAAGTTGCGCAAATGGTAATGATTTAACTCTAAAAGAAAGTTGCGCAAATGGTAATGATTTAACTCTAAAAGAAAGTTGCGCAAATGGTAATGATTTAACTCTAAAAGAAAGTTGCGCAAATGGTAATGATTTAGAAAGGCCTAAAGATTTCAAGCATTTGTGGGTTCTATGCGAAAATGAAGATTGTTATGGATTAAATTATAAGAAATTTCTTAAGCCAAAAATGAATATTTGTGAATACTGTGGATATCATTTGAAAATGAGTAGTTCAGATAGAATCGAACTTTCGATTGATCCAGGTACTTGGGATCCTATGGATGAAGACATGATCTCTCTGGATCCCATTGAATTTCAGTATGACGAAGATGGTATTGATTATGATCCATTTCAGTCTGACGAAGATGGTATTGATTATGATCCATTTCAGTCTGACGAAGATGGTTCTGACGAAGCTGACGAAGATGGTTCTGACGAAGCTGACGAAGATGGTTCTGACGAAGCTGACGAAGATGGTTCTGACGAAGCTGACGAAGATGGTTCTGACGAAGCTGACGAAGATGGTTCTGACGAAGCTGACGAAGATGGTTCTGACGAAGATGGTATTGATTATGATCCATTTCAGTCTGACCAAGAAGAGCCTTATATGGATGGTATTGATTCTGATCCATTTCAGTATGACGAAGATAAAGTTCAGTATGACGAAGATAAAGTTCAGTATGACAAAGATAAAGTTCAGTTTGACAAAGATAAAGTTCAGTATGACAAAGATAAAGTTCAGTTTAACAAAGATAAAGATGGTATTAATTATGATCCATTTCAGTTTAACAAAGATAAAGATGGTCTTGATTCTGATCCATTTCAGTATGACGAAGATAAAGTTCAGTATGACAAAGATAAAGTTCAGTTTGACAAAGATAAAGTTCAGTTTGACAAAGATAAAGTTCAGTTTGACAAAGATAAAGATAAAGATGGTATTGATTATGATCCATTTCAGTTTGACAAAGATAAAGATGGTATTGATTCTGATCCATTTCAGTATGACGAAGATGGTATTGATTCTTATCCGTTTGAGTATGACGAAGATGGTATTGATTCTGATCCGTTTGAGTATGACGAAGAGCCCTATAAAGATCGTCTTGATTCTTATCAAAGAGAGACAGGATTAACTGAGGCTATTCAAACAGGTACGGGTCAACTAAACGGTATTCCTATAGCAATCGGGGTTATGGATTTTCAGTTTATGGGGGGTAGTATGGGATCCGCAGTAGGCGAGAAAATCACCCGTTTGATCGAATATGCTACCAATAATTTTTTGCCTCTTATTCTAGTGTGTGCTTCCGGAGGAGCACGCATGCAAGAAGGAAGTTTGAGCTTGATGCAAATGGCTAAAATATCTTCTGCTTTATATGATTATCAATCAAATAAAAAGTTATTTTATGTATCAATTCTTACATCTCCTACTACTGGTGGAGTGACCGCGAGTTTTGGTATGTTGGGGGATATCATTATTGCTGAACCCAATGCCTATATTGCATTTGCGGGTAAAAGAGTAATTGAGCAAACATTGAATATAACAGTACCTGAAGGTTCACAGGAGGCTGAATATTTATTCCATAAGGGTTTATTCGATCCAATCGTACCACGTAATCCTTTAAAGGGTGTTCTGAGTGAGTTATTTCAGTTCCACGGTTTTTTTCCTTTGAATCAAAATTCAATCAAGTAGAGTCTTAAGTTAAATTATTTTCTTTGTAGTGAAAAGGCAGTTAGTTAGTTTATCAGAATCAAAGTCAAAGCCCGCATAATGGGCTTTGACTTTGTGACATAAAATGGAATTGTCGAAAAACGAATTTTATCTTGCTCTATTGCGTATGTTTATATAATTCAAATATAGAAAAAATATAAATATAGAGTTTTGCATCTTTCTATATCTCCCGAGAATTCTATTTTTACTAAAAATCCCTGTTCTTGGATCGGATTCTAACGAATCGAATCTTTCGACAATTTGTAATAAACTCTTTCTCAATTTGTAATAAACTCTTTCTTTATTAAATTCAAATTAGAAATTAAAATTAGAAGACAAGAACAATAGAATAATAATAATAAGAAAAGTAGGAATAAAGTAAGATAATAAAGAAAGTGGATTATCTTATCATACACCTATTTTATTTCATTTAGAAAGATGGGCAAGTCCCTTTATTTAATTCTACATTCCTTGCACTTATTAGATAAGATATATATATTAGATATATATACTCGCTTAGATATACTTAGTATTTAGATATACTTAGTATTTAGATATACTTAGTATAATATTTAGATATACTTAGTATTTAGATATACTTAGTATAATATTTAGATATACTTAGTATTTCGATATACTTAGTATAATATTTAGATATACTTAGTATAATATACGAATTATAATATAATTATTATAAGATATATTTATAACTAACTTTATAACTAACAATATAACAATAACAGGTACGAATATTAAATTGAGGTACCCATTTTATGACAATTCCCTCTATTTTTGTGCCTTTAGTAGGCCTAGTATTTCCGGCAATTGCAATGGCTTCTTTATCTTTGTATGTTCAAAAAACTAAGATTTTTTAGATTCGATGGGGCCAAGGCCAAGACCAAATCTTATCTATTTTTTTTTTCACGACTTAGATGCCACGGATATCTATTTAGTAGAATATTGTATAACATCCATCCGGCTTCCCCGAACATAAATGAAAAAGCTCCTCTTATGCATACGTAAACATGATATAGGGGTAAATGAATTATAGCAAGTGGATCGGTACCGGACGAATGTATGAAATTAAAGTCTATATATCTAGTAGATCTGTATAGGGGATCATATAAAGGGGATGATTTTAGATCTAAGCAATTTGATGAATTACTTCTAAAAGTTCATATCAAAATAGCACTAGTTGATGAGAGTTACTTCGGAAACAAAAAAAGTAAAGTCAAATTTTTTTGCTTATTTTCTCAATTCCAATAAAATGCAACTGGATCTAGTATGTATGAGTTGGCGATCAGAATCTATATGGATAGAATTTATAGTGGGGTCTCGAAAAACAAGCAATTTCTGCTGGGCCTTTATTCTTTTTTTTGGTTCATTAGGGTTTTTATTAGTTGGAACTTCTAGTTATCTTGGTAGGAATTTGATATCTTTATTTCCGTCTCAGCAAATAGTTTTTTTTCCACAAGGAATCGTGATGTCTTTCTATGGGATCGCGGGTCTCTTTATTAGTTCCTATTTGTGGTGCACGATTTTTTGGAATGTAGGTAGTGGTTATGATCGATTCGATAGAAAAGAGGGAATAGTATGTATTTTTCGTTGGGGTTTTCCTGGAAAAAATCGTCGCATCTTTCTACGATTCCTTATGAAAGATATTCAGTCCATCAGAATAGAAGTTAAAGAGGGTATTTATGCTCGGCGTGTCCTTTATATGGAAATCAGAGGCCAGGGGGCCGTTCCCTTGACTCGTACTGATGAGAATTTGACTCCACGAGAAATTGAGCAAAAAGCTGCTGAATTGGCCTATTTTTTGCGTGTACCGATTGAAGTCTTTTGAAATGAATTGCAGAATAAATGCTTTCTCGGCAGGAGGAAAAAACTCAAGACAAGAAGCCTCTTTTTTCTATAGCAGAACTAAACTGAAGTTTCTTAAGAATGCCCACTCGAACCAAAGAAGACGTATACGGAAGAGTCATAACATAAAACAAAACTGTTTTTTTTTTTTTGTCCACAAAAATTGTTTTTTATGCGTCTGTAAATGTAAAACCACTCAACTTAATTCAGTAACAAAACAAGCAAGAAATCGAAATAATGGATTCATCTCATATATCAAAGTATTTCGAAATATTTAACTTTTTATTTTCAATATTTGGAGTTGATACGTTAGATACAGATAGATTATATCTTGTAAATTTTCTCTACTTTCCTTTTGTCAATCAGCCCCTCCCCTTTTATCCTTTCTTTTGTGCTCCTTAAGAACTAAACAAGTAGATTTCTTTCTTATAACATAATGATAAATGTAATGATAACTTTTCTGTCTTTTTTTGTCACTCATTTTTGATCATCATAATATTTTTCATAATTTTTTTTTTTTCAATTATTCCCGGACTCTAGACTATATACAGTCTAGATAACCCGCGAAAATTTTTCGACATATTTGATTGATATCTTGATATAGACAGGGAGCTCCTTCGTCTCAAAATCTGAATAGAATAATCTTTATTATTTGAAGCGGTTCTTTCGGGCAGTTATCGAAAGAGGGCAATTGCTTCGAATTTGATCAATTGAGATATCTGGAAACAATAATATATATATATATTTCATTCGAACATTCGAATTCAAAGTGGATTCTTATTTTCTATTTCTGTACTCTTTTTAGATTCAAGGACTAAGCACTGAATCAAAAAAAAAAAAAACAGAGAATAGATTCATGGGCCCCTACCTTATAATTTATCTTATAATTTATAATATAATGAAAGTCATGCTTGATAGAAAGATTAGATCACATAAAGTCAACGAATGAGGTGGGTTCATTAACAATTCACAGATGAAAAAATGGCAAAAAAGAAAGCATTCACGTCCCCTTCTATATTTTGCATCTATAGTATTTTTGCCCTGGTGGATCTCTCTCTCATTTAATAAAAGTCTGAAATCTTGGATTACTAATTGGTGGAATACTAGGCAATCCGAAACTTTTTTGAATGATATTCAAGAAAAAAGTATTCTAGAACAATTCATAGAAGTAGAGGAACTCCTCCTGTTGGACGAAATGATAAAAGAATACCCGGAAACACATCTACAAAAACTTCGTATAGGAATCCACAAAGAAACGATCCAATTGATCAAGATGCACAATGAGGATCGTATCCATACGATTTTGCACTTCTCGACAAATCTAATCTGTTTCGTTATTCTAAGTGGTTATTCTATTTTGGGTAATGAAGAACTTGTTATTCTTAACTCTTGGGTTCAAGAATTCCTATATAATTTAAGCGACACAATAAAAGCTTTTTCTATTCTTTTATTAACTGAGTTCTGTGTCGGATTCCATTCGCACCACGGTTGGGAACTAATGATTGGCTATATCTACAAAGATTTTGGATTTGCTCATAATGATCAAATTATATCTGTTCTTGCTTGTACCCTTCCAGTCATTCTAGATACAATTTTTAAATATTCGATCTTTCGTTATTTAAATCATGTATCGCCGTCACTTGTAGTTATTTATCATTCACTGACTGACTGAAAAATGATTCACGGATTCAATTAGAATCTTTCTTACTTTGTATATAAGCAAAGAATGCAAAGTCGTACTTACTTTACTCTTTCTACCCATCAGGGGAATACAATTCCTCCTCTATTTCAGTAAATTTTTTTTTTTTTCAGTAAAAGTAAATAGCAGAATCGTGGATAGGGAACTATACTAGTGACCTACCTAATTTTATTGTAGAAATTTTCGGGATCAATGATTGTACCATGCAAACTAGAAATACTTTTTCTTGGATAAAGGAGGAGATTACTCGATCCATTTCCGTATCGCTCATGATCTATATAATAACCGGGGCATCCATTTCAAATGCATATCCCATTTTTGCGCAGCAGGGGTATGAAAATCCACGAGAAGCAACTGGGCGTATTGTATGTGCCAATTGCCATTTAGCTAATAAACCCGTGGATATTGAGGTTCCACAAGCGGTACTTCCTGATACTGTATTTGAAGCGGTTGTTAGAATTCCTTATGATATGCAACTGAAACAAGTTCTTGCTAATGGTAAGAAAGGGGCTTTGAATGTGGGTGCTGTTCTTATTTTACCGGAGGGGTTTGAGTTAGCCCCACCTGATCGTATTTCGCCCGAGATGAAAGAAAAGATAGGCAATCTGTCTTTTCAGAACTACCGCCCCACTCAGAAAAATATTCTTGTGATAGGTCCTGTTCCTGGTCAAAAATATAGTGAAATCACCTTTCCTATTCTTTCCCCAGACCCTGCTAGTAATAAGGATGTTCATTTCTTAAAATATCCCATATACGTAGGCGGAAATAGGGGAAGGGGTCAGATTTATCCCGACGGGAACAAAAGTAACAATACAATTTATAATGCTACGGCAACAGGTATAGTAAGCAAAATCATACGAAAAGAAAAAGGGGGGTACGAAATAACCATAACGGATGCATTGGATGGACATCAAGTGGTTGATATTATCCCCCCAGGACCAGAACTTCTTGTTTCAGAGGGTGAATCTATCAAACTTGATCAACCATTAACAAGTAATCCTAATGTGGGTGGATTTGGTCAGGGGGATGCAGAAATAGTACTTCAAGATCCACTACGTGTCCAAGGCCTTTTGTTCTTCTTGGCATCTATTGTTTTTGCACAAATCTTTTTGGTTCTTAAAAAGAAACAATTTGAAAAGGTTCAAGTGTCCGAAATGAATTTCTAGATCCGTGGATTTATCAACATCAAATTTGTAAAAAAGAACAAATTCTTCCTGGCAATTAGGTTAGGTATGATGAAAAAAGTATGAAAAGTCTTTTGCTTGTTTATATTCTTTCTCTAGGAATTACTTTTACCGCATTCAAAATCTGTATATTGTGAAGAAGACTATTTGTCTTTACCCCTTCTTTTCTTTTTTCAATCTAAATGGGAGGGGTGTAATTATATCCCTATTGTCAGATTGAAATGTCACAGAATGGGTTTTGTTTTCTAAATTCAATTTGATTAGATACTAAACATAAGATAAGTAAGCGGAGAATAGAAAGGAAGGATAAATGAGGGGAACAAATAATTACAGGGAGTATTCTTCGTCTTCCTAGCCTTCGGCACAAGAAAAGGATGTGTAAAATTCCTTTTCTTGTGTCGAAATAATAACAATTCCGGATCCCATTCGTCAAAGATTTCTATTCTTAGTTTATATTTTTCCAGATTTTTCAGAACCCTTTATTTTTTTAGATTTACTTATAATAGATAATAGATTATAATAGATAATAGAATAAGTAATAAAGTAATCGAATAAGTAATAAGGATAATATAATAAGTATAAAATAAGTATAAATAAGTATAAAATAAGTATAAGTATAAATAAGTATAATATAATATAATAAGTAATGGACAACCAAAAAAAAGAGAAGGAATCCTTTTTTTTATAAATATAAAATAGAAGCAAGGCGATGAACTTATAAAAAAATTTCAAACTTTGATGAAATACTAAAATAAATAGAGTAAGGTTAGACTAGTCTAGAAAGGGTTTGCTTGATATCTGGTCGACAGAAAAAAAAAAGAAATATTAAAATTAAATATTAAAATATTAAAATTAAATATTAAAAAAAATTAAATATTAAAATTAAATATATATTGTGATTGTGTCATCCAGGAAAAGGAAATTGAGTGATTCCTTTTTTTCTTCTAACCTTGAAAGTATCGATAGATACTATCGAAGAACAGATGCTATGAATCAATTAATCGAGTTCATTTTTCAAAAACATCATCGGAAAAAGTGATCTATTTGTTGTCATTTATATTTATACGAACAAAATATTATGATCATTAAGAATTCAACGGGACCCCTCCTCGCGAATCAGACAAAGAAAGAGGAGGCGGGCCCCGTTGAGTTCTTACACTTTCATGCCTATAACTTAGTTCATCCCATTATTACATATTACAGGGACGAACCCAATCCAGAATATGAACCATAAAAGAAAATACCTATTAAACCGATCACAGGAATACCAGTTACCGTACCTATTATCCAAAGAGGAATCCTTCCAGTAGTATCGGCCATTTATCCCGCTTCCCTCCACATTTCATCAAGTGGTCATGCTAAAGACATAAACAGTCATAGATAATTATGAGATGCAATCCTTCCGAATGGGATAAGAGAATTCCTACTATTATTTAGTATTCTACTACTCTTTTTTTCTTAATTGAAGAAATAATTGGAAAATAAAACAGCAAGTACAAAAATGAGTAATAACCCCCAGTAGAGACTGGTACGATTCAATTCAACATTTTGTTCGTTCGGGTTTGATTGTGTCATAGCTCTATAATTAATTCGGATTAGGTTTATCGTTGGATGAACTGCATTGCTGATATTGACCCCAAAAAAGAAACGGTAGGTACAGCTAGTCCGTGAACAGCCAACCATCGCACTGTAAAAATTGGATAGGTTCGATCTATGGTCATTGGGTCCTCCTAAAAAGATCTACTAAATTCATCGAGTTGTTCCAAAGAATCAAAACGGCCGGTTATTAATGGAATTCCTTGTCGGCTCTCTGTAAAATACTCGTTTGGACGAGGGCTTCCAAACACATCATAAGCTAAACCTGTGCTGACGAATAACCAACCCGCAATGAATAGGGAAGGTATAGTAATACTATGAATGATCCAGTATCGAATACTGGTAATAATATCAGCAAAAGAACGTTCTCCTGTGCTTCCAGACATGCTGAGCTCCGCATATTCTTGTAGGGGATCGATTCCGTAAAAGATGAGATCAGTAAACGGAAATTCACTGAAATTCAATCTTTGTGAGATCGTCAATATTGTACCAAAGGTATTTTTAGAGTATACCGAATCAGTATAGCTATCCTTCTTCTGACACAGCAACGCAATTTCAAACAGTATATCGACATGAAGTGCTAGATAATTTCTTTCTTCTTCTTGCTTGTCGATGTATAACCACGTATCATGCGATAGAAAATTCCTCAAATTCCTGGAATATAATATAGGGGATTCTATTATTGGTTTGGGGCTAGAAACGGAAGATCAGGTAACCCGTGAATCCAACAAGTTTATAATAATTCATGAAGGAAATTATCATATTTCCGCAAGTCAATTAGATGCGAAATCTAAAAATTGACTTTTTTTCGTAATTGCATAAGAGGTTTTGTTTTTTGTTGTAAGCCCTCCTTTTTTTATTTTAAGGAATTGCTTAGTCGTCTAGTAACAAGTAAGAGTAGTCGATAGTATTAGATATAGATAAAAAAAAGAGCAAGGAATAAAAAAAAAATTCTACTAATCAATATTTGTGAGGCGGCCTTTCTTGTATTCTTGTATTAGATCCAAAGGTTTTTTCTTGACCTAACTACAAAGATGATGAATCTATTTCTTTTTCTTTTCTACTCTTGTCCTGCCGCTCTATTTTTGTGAATACCGTTTAGAATGATTGATGAATCAAAAAATTTCAATTGAACTTATTCTTTCAATTGGTATTTTTGCTTATCCCCGTCTCTTTTAAAAATTGAAACTTAGGTAAGTGCTTTATAAACATATGTATAAAAAGAACATATTTCATTTAGCTCCTTCATGCCTACTCTAACTAGTTATTTCGGTTTTTTACTAGCGGCTTTAACTATAACCTCAGCTCTATTTATTGGTCTGAGTAAGATACGACTTATTTGAAAATTAATTGAATGAACGAACAATTAATAAAAACAAAGTTTTCTGTCCTATTCCATATATTCTATAGTTCCTTACCGTGTTAATTATCAATTATTAGTTATTGATATTCATGGGCAATAGAGATTAATATTTAGGGATAGATATTACCTTTCTTTTTCTCCTTTCAAATAAATTGAAATGATTGAAGTTTTTCTATTTGGAATCGTCTTAGGTCTAATTCCTATTACTTTGGCTGGATTATTCGTAACCGCATATTTACAATACATACGTGGTGATCAGTTGGACCTTTGATTAATTAACATCTCTTTTTTTGACTGACCCCTTTAATTTTAATTTAATTAATTTAATTCAAGGAGGTCAAATTCGAATTGCTGTTCAATTTTTTTTTTTTTTTTTTTTTTTTCAGTTCGGTGTAATTTTCGACTTAACAAGAGCGGAATCACGCTCTGTAGGATTTGAACCTACGACATTGGGTTTTGGAGACCCACGTTCTACCGAACTGAACTAAGAGCGCTTTCTTATCATAATAAATAAGACTGTAAAAAAGAGGATTCTTTTATTTTATAACCCCAATACATCGTGCACACCTATACTATCATATATCATATATAATATGAGAAAATGATAGATTATGTATGCTTAATTTTAATCAATCTAAAACTAAAATGGCTCCCTCCTTACTGCTCAAAGGAGAAGTAATAGGTAGGGATGACAGGATTTGAACCCGTGACATTTTGTACCCAAAACAAACGCGCTACCAAGCTGCGCTACATCCCTTTCAATTGGCCTACGATGTTATTGTAGAGAATCCCTGTCTTGTTTTCCACACCCTTATTTCATCTATTGATATACAAAAATTATCTTTCCATTTCCTCTTTTTGGTCTCATATCATATAACAACCATATAATGAATAATAAATGAATCTTTTTGGCGGGAATTCTCAGGCAGAAAGGGACCTATTTTGCTGTTTTAAGAAAAGGAAAATCTTATCTATCGAATCATTGTACATTTAAATTTTAATTTTGAATTAGGAATTCCGGGTACAAATATACAAATACAAGTGGTCTTTAACCACACATACATGTGATTATATATGTATTACCATAATGTATGTAATACGATAAAGAAGGAGGATTTTAAATGCGAGATCTAAAAACATATCTTTCCGTAGCACCGGTACTAAGTACTCTCTGGTTCGGTTCTTTAGCGGGTTTATTGATAGAGATCAATCGTTTCTTCCCGGATGCGTTAACATTCCCTTTTTTTTAATTCTAGTTATTGTCGCGGGACGGGGTGAAAAAGATTAGATCGATATACAATCAAATATCTGTGACTAATCTCTCGCCCCCCCTTGACTTTAGTTGTTTTTAGAATTATAATTATATAAGAAATGAATTCTAATTATATAAGAAATAATTCTATTTAGTTTTTTTAGAATTCTAATTATATAAGAATTATATAAAATAAATAAGGAAGGTAGAACGAAAAAAGTGGATTGAACCTCAACAAAACTTGGGTTCAAGCTCCAATTAAATTACTAGTAGAGCGAAAAGAGAAATGTGGCTGGAACAACAGTATCCTACAAGATACTTAAAGAAAATACCGTACTGTGATTCTAAATCGAGTTAGAAATCATTGTATTACTTATTTACTATTAGTATAATACATATTGATTTACTATATTGATTGCAATTGATTGCAACGAAATCTTTCAGGATTTGGTTTTGAGTTAGCAACTTTTATTTATTTATTTTCATTCCTTTCTTCTTCACTTTTGATCGGAAAATAGAAGAGTTGGGTGAATTAAAAACTCAAAGGGGGTTCATGGCCAAGAGTAAAGATGTCCGAGTAACGATTATTTTGGAATGTACCAGTTGTGTTCGAAACGTCGTTAATAAGGAATCAACGGGCATTTCCAGGTATATTACTCAAAAAAATCGACACAATACGCCTAGTCGATTGGAATTGAAGAAATTCTGTTCCTATTGTTACAAACATACAATTCACGGGGAGATAAAGAAATAAATCGAATCAAGTACTCGTATGTCAACCCTTCCCGAGAATATGAGAAAATAGGACATTAGGTATTTAGGTAACATTAGGTATTTAGTATGAGAAAATAGGACATTAGGTATTCAGGTATAATAATATATATTATATAATATATTAAGTAATATTAAGTATATAATTAGTTAGATATAATATATAACTAATATATAACAAATATTTTATTTATATATTAGTCTATATTTGTATTTCCTTGTCTATTCCACGCTTTCTTTTTAAAGTGAAGTTTTTAGTTTTAAATTATTCGATATGCACGTTAATAAATTTTTAACCTTTTTAACCTGGTATATGATTGTATCAATATTCTTTTATTTTTTTTTATTCTATTTTTTATTTAGTTCTTATTTTTTTAATAATTTTTTTCTTTATTCTCGAGTCAATTATTTATTTTTTTAGTTTACCGTCTTCGAATGATTTTTAGTTTACAGTCTTCGAATGATTAGGAGTTGGATTTTCATTGATTAGGAATTAGATTTTTAATATCACTAACTATTTTTTTTTTTATTTTCTATTCGTGCATAATGATTATTTTAATATTGTTAATTTTAATATTGTTGTTAATTTTAATATTGTTAATATTGTATTATTTATTATATTGTATGATTTATTCATTACTATATTTTTTAGTTATTACTATATTTTGTATTTATTACTATATTTCATTATTTATTTCTTATTTTATTAATTATTTATTATTTTCGTGTCGGTTCTATATATATTTATAAATTATATTTATTTATTATTTATGTATTATCACAGTTATAGATATTTATTTAAATTATATTTATATATTAAATATATTAAAATATTAAATTATATTTATATTTTATATATTAAATATATTAAAATATGAAATTATATTTATATATATTTATAAATTATATTTATTTATTATTTATGTATTATCACAGTTATAGATATTTATTTAAATTATATTTATATATTAAATATATTAAAATATTAAATTATATTTATATTTTATATATTAAATATATTAAAATATGAAATTATATTTATATATTAAATATATTAAAATATGAAATTATATTTATATATTAAATATATTAAAATATGAAATTATATTTATATATTAAATATATTAAAATATGAAATTATATTTATATATTAAATATATTAAAATATGAAATTATATTTAAATAAATATCTATAAATAATATAATAATAAAATAAACTAATAAAATAAACAAATAAATAATAAATAAATAATTAAAATAAACTAATAAAATAAACAAATAAATAAGAAATAAATAATAAATAAATAATACAATAATAAAAAAAACAAAGCAAATCGTATTTATTCTATTAATTCTATAATTTGAATTTGATCCGATCAAAATAGGATTTTAGAAAAGGATAGGATAGGATTATTTTTAGAAATAAGGAATAAAGAAATGATGGATAAATACAAGCGATCTTTTCGTAGGCGTTTGCCCCCGATCCAATCGGGGGATCGAATTGATTATAGAAACATGAGTTTAATTAGTCGATTTATTAGTGAACAAGGAAAAATCTTATCTAGGCGAGTAAATAGATTGACTTTAAAACAACAACGATTAATTACTATTGCTATAAAACAAGCTCGTATTTTATCTTCGTTACCCTTTATTAATAATGAGAAACGATTTGAAAGAAGGGAGTCGACCGCTAGAACTAGAACCAGAAATGAGAAACGATTTGAAAGAAGAGAGTCGACCGCTAGAACTACTGCTCTTAGAACCAGAAATAAATAGGCTTACCCTTCAATTGACTCAAAATTATCAAACGTAGACTGATGCTTTATTCAAAAAATCTGATAATCAAAATTGTCGTGTCGTAAGAAAAAAGAAATAAATAAAAGAATCGAATCGGGTTGGGGAAGAAAAATAAATTTTTTTTTTTTTTATTGAGCGTCTTCGCTCATCTTGTTTTCTTGTTTTGATGACCTTATCAGAATTTTTTTATCATATTAATTTCTACTCTACCTCCCTCGAGTTCATTCTCGAGGGAACCCCATTTCATTTAAAGCATTTCGGTGGATTCCTTCCGATCTCCTTATTTTATAATCTCGTTGGAAATCATATAAAGACAATTCCTATTTGAGATAGCTATTTGTGCAAGTATTTTACGATTAAGAAGCAACTGTTTCTTGTACCGATTTTTTATTAATCTACTATAATTATAGGATACCCCCATTCCTCGAATTCCTGCATTTATTCGAGTGATCCACAAACGACGAAAATATCTTTTTTTCCTATCTCTATCCCGATCAGCCGAAACCAAAGCTCTTACTCTTTGTCTCCGAGCTATATATCCCTCTTTCATTCTGGTCATTGAATAAAAGAAATTTTGATGAATAACTAATTCTTTCTTTCAGTTATTCTTTTCTAGTCTATTAATAACAAAACGGATTCTTCCAATGTATAAAATAAAAATTCCAATGGCTTTTGCTACTATAACCGTCCCGCCCACGATTTTTCCTTTTTTCTAGGCATTTCATTTCGCCTTGAAATAAGAAATTGTATTGATACTAGGTATCAAAAAAAGCATATTAACTAAAATAAAGGAGTAAATAGAAATGGATAAATAAATAGTGGGTTCCATCGTTTCTATGGTTACTTCTTAAACGGTGAGGTCCCCTCTATACACCGGAGCTCATTCCTTCATTTAACATTTAATTGGTAACTTGTACAGTTCACACTCTTCGGCTCTACTCATAAATTTTTCAGTAATAGATCTTTCACAACGAGATCTATCTTATACAGTAACGGTATGTAATTAGGAGGATTAATTGGGTAGCTGACCCTGTTAGTCCGTTCTTTGCAAGAGTCGAAGCATAATCTTTTTGCTTTTTAAATAGGATTTTCCCCGCTTAATGGATAAGCATTTGCTACCAATGGGGAATTTTTAAAAAATTCCAAGATTGGATTTGCGCCAATGGAAACCATAAATTTCATACACAATAGAAGGATATGGTAGATCTATCTTTTTTAGATAGTGAACGGAAGAACCCCATTCTATTCACTGGTACTGATCGTTGATACTGAAAAATTGTTTCCTTTTTCTCAGCCCATGATCTGAACAAGTCGCACATACACCCTAGTACATCTTCCTCGGCGCTGAGGACATCCCCGAAGAGCAGGGGCTTTCGTGACATTTCTAATTGGCTGTCTTGCATTTCTAATAAGTTGTTTAATAGTTGGCATGCTGAATCATATACAATCATATACATAATAGACTGGTTTAGATCGATCCTAACCAGATGATTATGAATTACTTCTTTTTCTCTTTAATAGATTAATAAAATATTAATCTATTAAAGAGAAAAAGAAGGAAAGGAATAAGAGGGATTAAATCAATCTAAATCAAAATTAAATGGTGTTCCATTGTCGTCAAATGGTGGTCTTCCATTGCCATTGTCGTCAAATGGTGGTCTTCCATTGCCATTGTCGTCAAATGGTGGTCTTCCATTGCCATTGTCGTCAAATGGTGGTCTTCCATTGCCATTGTCGTCAAATGGTGGTCTTCCATTGCCATTGTCGTCAAATGGTGGTCTTCCATTGCCATTGTCGTCAAATGGTGGTCTTCCATTGCCATTGTCGTCAAATGGTGGTCTTCCATTGCCATTGTCGTCAAATGGTGGTCTTCCATTGCCATTGTCGTTAACTAGTCTCCATTTTTTATTCACTATAGGTTTGTTATTCACTATAGGTTTGTTATTCACTATAGGTTTGTTATTCACTATAGGTTTTTCATTCACTATAGGTTTTTCATTCACTATAGGTTTTTCATTCACTATAGGTTTTTCATTCACTATAGGTTTGTTATTCACTATAGGTTTTTCATTCACTATAGGTTTTTCATTCACTATAGGTTTTTCATTCACTATAGGTTTTTCATTCACTATAGGTCTCGATTCTGTACGCACTATATGATCCACAATTCCATGATCTTTGGCTTCTTTTGCTGACATAAAATTATCTCTTTCCATGTCTTTGTTTATAACCCATCGGGGCTGGCCCGTTCTTTGTACATAAGCCTCTATGATGTCTTCTTGCATTTTCATTACTTCGTCTGTTTCCATGACCCAGTCTTTGAAGCCATCATCCTTAAGCATACTAATAGGTTGATGGATCATTACCCTGATGATATAACATACTTCTAACTCACATAATGAGGCGAGAAGAATAGCTATAGAATTGAACAACCGTACAGGCATTTTTTGCGCATTGCATACGGCTTTACAATTGCATACGGCTTTACAATGGAATTCTCTTTTTTCTTTCATCGAAAAAAAGAGAAAATATAGAGTCTATTAGACCCAGATTAATAAATAATCCAATTACCATCCTTCTTTTTCTTTTTTTTTCGGAAAAGTTTAAAAATACTATGATGGCTCCGTTGCTTTATATATTTATTTCGTCTGTGATTCAGCAATCCCAAAGTTTCTTTTTTTTTTTGAAAAAAAAAAAAGAAAGAAAAAAAATAGTCTTTTTTTTTTTCGTACTCTTTCATAACATAAATATTGTTAATAGCCTCTGGTAGGAAAAGAAAAAAAGTTTGTGACGCCTGAGATGGGCCCACGATAGCTAAGATCAAATTGGAAATGCCCCTTCTCTCATACTACTCTTTCGATACATAATCTAATATTTTTTTTTGAAAAAAAAAAAAAGAAATAAAAAAAAAATTTCATATCGAATTCAAAGTGCCATGCTATTATTACTTACTAATTCATATTTCATATGGCGAAGGCATAGTCTTCTTTTTTCTTTCCATCAATAATAAAAAAAAAAAACTCATTGGCGCCGAGCGTGAGGGAATGCTCTGCGTTTGGTAATTTCTCCTCCGACCAAGAGAAAAGCTGCGATTGAAGCGGTCAATCCCATGGCTAGTGTATGCACATCTGGTTCCACTGCTTGCATAGTATCAAAAAGAGATAATCCAGATACTATCCCTCCGCCAGGAGAGTTTATAAAAAAAAACAGGTCTCGGCTATTACTCTCTATACTGAGATAGATCATAATACCCGCAAGTTGATTCGAGGTCTGGATATCAAGCTCTTTGCCCAAAAAAAGCAATCTTTCTCGATAAATTCGGTTGATTAGGATAAAATTGTATCCCTTAGTAGCCGTACAGGCACCTTTTGATGCATACGGTTCAACAAAAATTGCGAAAAAAAATCAATGTGTAGATTCCAGCCATCCTTTGTTTTTTCTAGTCGGACCTTTCTAACTTCTAATTTCTAATGAAGGGGCTTTTTCTTACATTTTTTAAATAAAATGAAATTTAAAATTAAATTAAAGAAAGATGAGTTTTGGCCCGTTTTCCTATAATATAGAAAAAATTCGCTAAACTTATTGCACAAACTTTTCATTGATCCATTTTTTTTTCATTGCGATTCAATCCAAATCACGATGTCATTTTCTTGTTCCTGAATGGGGTTCGTCAATTTTTTATTCAATTTTTTTAGGTTTATGCTCTACTCCGAGTAAAGATCTGCCCGATTTTTATTTGCACATATAGGACAAAATGACCCAATACCACGTCTTTTTGCTATGATTTCATTTCCTTTTTTTATTTTAATTTAATTCCTTTTTCTTTCATGTTTTTCGCCAAATATTCAACGTATTTCCCATATTATTCGATTGATTAACAGTTTGAAATCGCTCTTATTTATAATTAAAAAAAAAAAGAAAAATTATGATTATGATATAGGTGGTAATCATAAATATATTACCAATTGGGTTTTTTCTAAACGGAGCCTGGATACTTCATTTTATCAGTCCAACCAAGCCAACCATAAATCATTCTAATTGAAAATATTAATCTGGATACACCCCCATGAAATGGATCTCTAATTGCACTTCATTACACTTCCCGCTACAAATTTTTGATAATTCAATCAATCTTTTTGGGGCGAAACAGGGGATATCTCGATCGGGCGAGAGAACGGGGGAATCCCATATGACCCAATATATTTGACAAGTCGCACTATATGTCAACCCAGCTTGCATCGTTATCTCCCGGAACTTGAAAAGGAACTTTTGGAATACCAACAGGCATAAAGTAAAAAGAATGTAAAATTATATTTCGCTTTGATTGTGGAAGCGTAATACGTAATGTAATACGTAATAATGGTCTTATCTTAATAATATGTAATATTATATTTCACTTTGATTGTGGAAGCGTAATACGTAATGTAATACGTAATAATGGTCTTATCTTAATAATATGTAATATTATAATATGTAATATTATATTTCACTTTGATTGTGGAAGCGTAATACGTAATGTAATACGTAATAATGGTCTTATCTTAATAATATGTAATATTATAATATGTAATATTATATTTCACTTTGATTGTGGAAGCGTAATACGTAATGTAATACGTAATAATGGTCTTATCTTAATAATATGTAATAATGGTCTTAATAATATGGGCCTTTATCATATTTTATACATAGATAGACTAAGGCCATAAAATAAAGAAAGGCGGAATGAATGAAAGAGAATTCTTACGAATAGGTCCTTTGAATGATGAACAAATAGGGATGCATTCATTCATAAAAAATAGGATCAACCCCCATTGCGTATTGATACTTATCGAGTATAGAATAGATCTGCTTCTCTTTTTTCTTCTGAGCCGAATTCTTCCCTTATTACTAATGGAATAGAACAAACATTAATCCTTTCTCCGAAAGAATCCACCGAAAAGGGGAGGTATTCCAATGCAATAAAGTTACATAGTGTCTATTTTTCGTTGATTTGATAAAGGGGTATTTCCATGGGTTTGCCTTGGTATCGTGTTCATACTGTCGTATTGAATGATCCCGGTCGCTTGCTTTCTGTTCATATAATGCATACAGCTCTGGTTGCTGGTTGGGCCGGTTCAATGGCTCTATATGAATTAGCTGTTTTTGATCCCTCCGATCCCGTTCTTGATCCAATGTGGAGACAAGGTATGTTCGTTATACCCTTCATGACTCGTTTAGGAATAACCAATTCATGGGGCGGTTGGAGTATTACGGGGCGGACTATAACAAATCCGGGTATTTGGAGTTACGAAGGTGTGGCCGGAGCACATATTGTGTTTTCTGGCTTGTGCTTCTTGGCAGCTATCTGGCATTGGGTATATTGGGATCTAGAAATTTTTTGTGATGAGCGCACAGGAAAACCCTCTTTGGATTTGCCCAAGATTTTTGGAATTCATTTATTTCTCTCAGGAGTGGCTTGCTTTGGCTTTGGCGCATTTCATGTAACAGGATTGTATGGTCCTGGAATATGGGTGTCCGACCCTTATGGACTAACCGGAAAGGTACAACCTGTAAATCCAGCGTGGGGCGTGGAAGGTTTTGATCCTTTTGTTCCGGGAGGAATAGCCTCTCATCATATTGCAGCAGGGACATTGGGCATATTAGCGGGCTTATTCCATCTTAGTGTCCGTCCGCCCCAACGTTTATACAAAGGATTACGTATGGGAAATATTGAAACCGTCCTTTCCAGTAGTATAGCTGCTGTCTTTTTTGCAGCTTTTGTTGTTACTGGAACTATGTGGTATGGTTCAGCAACTACCCCCATCGAATTATTTGGTCCTACTCGTTATCAATGGGATCAAGGATACTTCCAGCAAGAAATATATCGAAGGGTTAGTGCTGGGTTAGCCGAAAATCAAAGTTTATCAGAAGCTTGGTCTAAAATTCCTGAAAAATTAGCTTTTTATGATTACATTGGCAATAATCCGGCAAAAGGAGGATTATTCAGAGCGGGTTCAATGGACAACGGGGATGGAATAGCCGTTGGGTGGTTAGGACACCCTATCTTTAAAAGAAGGGCGTGAACTTTTTGTACGTCGTATGCCTACTTTTTTTGAAACATTTCCGGTTGTTTTGGTAGACGGAGACGGAATTGTTAGAGCGGATGTTCCTTTTAGAAGGGCAGAATCGAAGTATAGTGTCGAACAAGTAGGTGTAACTGTTGAGTTCTATGGTGGCGAACTCAATGGAGTGAGTTATAGTGATCCTGCTACTGTGAAAAAATATGCTAGACGTGCTCAATTGGGTGAAATTTTTGAATTAGATCGTGCTACTTTGAAATCCGATGGTGTTTTTCGTAGCAGTCCAAGGGTTGGTTTACTTTTGGGCATGCTTCGTTTGCTTTGCTTTTCTTCTTCGGACACATTTGGCATGGTGCTAGAACCCTGTTCAGAGATGTTTTTGCCGGTATTGATCCAGATTTGGATGCTCAAGTGGAATTTGGAGCATTCCAAAAACTTGGAGATCCAACTACAAGAAGACAAGTAGTCTGATGCAAGATTGCTTTGTTATTTTTCGCTTCTATTTTCTGTTTGTGATTTGACATAGGCTGCTGTAAAAATCTTGATTAAAATCGCTGCCTTTTCTTTGATTCTTGTTCTTTCGTTATTTTATTCGGGAGATGATTCTAAATAAATAGGTACGGAAGCTATAATTGTAAACCACGATCGAATTTATGGAAGCATTGGTTTATACATTCCTCTTAGTATCTACTCTAGGGATAATTTTTTTCGCTATCTTTTTTCGAGAACCGCCTAAAGTTCCAACTAAAAAAATGAAATGATTTTTCATTATCTCAATTGAAGTAATGAGCCTCCCAATATTATATTGGGAGGCTCATTACTTCAATTAGTCCCCGTGTTCCTCGAATGGATCCCTTAATTGTTGAGAGGGTTGCCCAAAGGCAGTATATAAGGCGTACCCAGTAAAACTTACAAGTAAACCAGATATAGAGA
>NW_028322917.1:30000-60000 GCF_047325235.1 Durio zibethinus | reverse complement strand
TACTCCAGGTTCTCACAAACGAGAATCCTTTACTTCAATATTCACTCATTATTAGTTTAATGATTGTATCCATTATGCGTATTCCGATAGGAAATAAATGATTTTTTTTTTTTCATCAAATGACTATTCATCTATTATACTTTACATCTAAATAGAGGCAAGAAAACTCTATGGAAAAATTATGGTTCAATTTTATCTTGTCTAAGGGGGAATTAGAATACAGATGTGGGCTAAGTAAATCAATGGATAGCCTTGGTCCTATTGAAAATACTAGTGTAAACGAAGACCCGGTTAGAAATGATATGGATAAAAACATTCATGGTTGTAGTGACAGCTCTAGTTATTACAGTAAGGTTGATCATTTAGTTGGCGTCAAAGACATTCGGAATTTCATTTCTGATGACACCCGAATTAGGGTTTTAATTAGGGATAGTAATCAGGATAATGATAGTAATCAGGATAATTATTCTCTATATTTTAATAGTGAAAATCAAATTTTTGAGATTGACAATGACGATCCCCACTATGATTTTAACTTGTATGATACTAACTATAGTTGGAATAATCACATTAAGAGTTGTATTAACTCTTATCTTCGTTCTCAAACCTGTATTGATAGTTCCATTTTAAGTGGTAGTGACAATTACAATGATAGTTATATTTATAATTGCATTTGTGGTTACATTTGTGTTGAAGGTGGAAATAGTAGTGAAGACAATGGTTTAACTCTAAAAGAAAGTTGCGCAAATGGTAATGATTTAACTCTAAAAGAAAGTTGCGCAAATGGTAATGATTTAACTCTAAAAGAAAGTTGCGCAAATGGTAATGATTTAACTCTAAAAGAAAGTTGCGCAAATGGTAATGATTTAACTCTAAAAGAAAGTTGCGCAAATGGTAATGATTTAACTCTAAAAGAAAGTTGCGCAAATGGTAATGATTTAACTCTAAAAGAAAGTTGCGCAAATGGTAATGATTTAGAAAGGCCTAAAGATTTCAAGCATTTGTGGGTTCTATGCGAAAATGAAGATTGTTATGGATTAAATTATAAGAAATTTCTTAAGCCAAAAATGAATATTTGTGAATACTGTGGATATCATTTGAAAATGAGTAGTTCAGATAGAATCGAACTTTCGATTGATCCAGGTACTTGGGATCCTATGGATGAAGACATGATCTCTCTGGATCCCATTGAATTTCAGTATGACGAAGATGGTATTGATTATGATCCATTTCAGTCTGACGAAGATGGTATTGATTATGATCCATTTCAGTCTGACGAAGATGGTTCTGACGAAGCTGACGAAGATGGTTCTGACGAAGCTGACGAAGATGGTTCTGACGAAGCTGACGAAGATGGTTCTGACGAAGCTGACGAAGATGGTTCTGACGAAGCTGACGAAGATGGTTCTGACGAAGCTGACGAAGATGGTTCTGACGAAGATGGTATTGATTATGATCCATTTCAGTCTGACCAAGAAGAGCCTTATATGGATGGTATTGATTCTGATCCATTTCAGTATGACGAAGATAAAGTTCAGTATGACGAAGATAAAGTTCAGTATGACAAAGATAAAGTTCAGTTTGACAAAGATAAAGTTCAGTATGACAAAGATAAAGTTCAGTTTAACAAAGATAAAGATGGTATTAATTATGATCCATTTCAGTTTAACAAAGATAAAGATGGTCTTGATTCTGATCCATTTCAGTATGACGAAGATAAAGTTCAGTATGACAAAGATAAAGTTCAGTTTGACAAAGATAAAGTTCAGTTTGACAAAGATAAAGTTCAGTTTGACAAAGATAAAGATAAAGATGGTATTGATTATGATCCATTTCAGTTTGACAAAGATAAAGATGGTATTGATTCTGATCCATTTCAGTATGACGAAGATGGTATTGATTCTTATCCGTTTGAGTATGACGAAGATGGTATTGATTCTGATCCGTTTGAGTATGACGAAGAGCCCTATAAAGATCGTCTTGATTCTTATCAAAGAGAGACAGGATTAACTGAGGCTATTCAAACAGGTACGGGTCAACTAAACGGTATTCCTATAGCAATCGGGGTTATGGATTTTCAGTTTATGGGGGGTAGTATGGGATCCGCAGTAGGCGAGAAAATCACCCGTTTGATCGAATATGCTACCAATAATTTTTTGCCTCTTATTCTAGTGTGTGCTTCCGGAGGAGCACGCATGCAAGAAGGAAGTTTGAGCTTGATGCAAATGGCTAAAATATCTTCTGCTTTATATGATTATCAATCAAATAAAAAGTTATTTTATGTATCAATTCTTACATCTCCTACTACTGGTGGAGTGACCGCGAGTTTTGGTATGTTGGGGGATATCATTATTGCTGAACCCAATGCCTATATTGCATTTGCGGGTAAAAGAGTAATTGAGCAAACATTGAATATAACAGTACCTGAAGGTTCACAGGAGGCTGAATATTTATTCCATAAGGGTTTATTCGATCCAATCGTACCACGTAATCCTTTAAAGGGTGTTCTGAGTGAGTTATTTCAGTTCCACGGTTTTTTTCCTTTGAATCAAAATTCAATCAAGTAGAGTCTTAAGTTAAATTATTTTCTTTGTAGTGAAAAGGCAGTTAGTTAGTTTATCAGAATCAAAGTCAAAGCCCGCATAATGGGCTTTGACTTTGTGACATAAAATGGAATTGTCGAAAAACGAATTTTATCTTGCTCTATTGCGTATGTTTATATAATTCAAATATAGAAAAAATATAAATATAGAGTTTTGCATCTTTCTATATCTCCCGAGAATTCTATTTTTACTAAAAATCCCTGTTCTTGGATCGGATTCTAACGAATCGAATCTTTCGACAATTTGTAATAAACTCTTTCTCAATTTGTAATAAACTCTTTCTTTATTAAATTCAAATTAGAAATTAAAATTAGAAGACAAGAACAATAGAATAATAATAATAAGAAAAGTAGGAATAAAGTAAGATAATAAAGAAAGTGGATTATCTTATCAT
Organism: Durio zibethinus; assembly: GCF_047325235.1. NCBI lineage: Eukaryota > Viridiplantae > Streptophyta > Magnoliopsida > Malvales > Malvaceae > Durio > Durio zibethinus. The sequence goes on along the minus strand of NW_028322917.1, from coordinate 57,003 downwards.
ACACCTATTTTATTTCATTTAGAAAGATGGGCAAGTCCCTTTATTTAATTCTACATTCCTTGCACTTATTAGATAAGATATATATATTAGATATATATACTCGCTTAGATATACTTAGTATTTAGATATACTTAGTATTTAGATATACTTAGTATAATATTTAGATATACTTAGTATTTAGATATACTTAGTATAATATTTAGATATACTTAGTATTTCGATATACTTAGTATAATATTTAGATATACTTAGTATAATATACGAATTATAATATAATTATTATAAGATATATTTATAACTAACTTTATAACTAACAATATAACAATAACAGGTACGAATATTAAATTGAGGTACCCATTTTATGACAATTCCCTCTATTTTTGTGCCTTTAGTAGGCCTAGTATTTCCGGCAATTGCAATGGCTTCTTTATCTTTGTATGTTCAAAAAACTAAGATTTTTTAGATTCGATGGGGCCAAGGCCAAGACCAAATCTTATCTATTTTTTTTTTCACGACTTAGATGCCACGGATATCTATTTAGTAGAATATTGTATAACATCCATCCGGCTTCCCCGAACATAAATGAAAAAGCTCCTCTTATGCATACGTAAACATGATATAGGGGTAAATGAATTATAGCAAGTGGATCGGTACCGGACGAATGTATGAAATTAAAGTCTATATATCTAGTAGATCTGTATAGGGGATCATATAAAGGGGATGATTTTAGATCTAAGCAATTTGATGAATTACTTCTAAAAGTTCATATCAAAATAGCACTAGTTGATGAGAGTTACTTCGGAAACAAAAAAAGTAAAGTCAAATTTTTTTGCTTATTTTCTCAATTCCAATAAAATGCAACTGGATCTAGTATGTATGAGTTGGCGATCAGAATCTATATGGATAGAATTTATAGTGGGGTCTCGAAAAACAAGCAATTTCTGCTGGGCCTTTATTCTTTTTTTTGGTTCATTAGGGTTTTTATTAGTTGGAACTTCTAGTTATCTTGGTAGGAATTTGATATCTTTATTTCCGTCTCAGCAAATAGTTTTTTTTCCACAAGGAATCGTGATGTCTTTCTATGGGATCGCGGGTCTCTTTATTAGTTCCTATTTGTGGTGCACGATTTTTTGGAATGTAGGTAGTGGTTATGATCGATTCGATAGAAAAGAGGGAATAGTATGTATTTTTCGTTGGGGTTTTCCTGGAAAAAATCGTCGCATCTTTCTACGATTCCTTATGAAAGATATTCAGTCCATCAGAATAGAAGTTAAAGAGGGTATTTATGCTCGGCGTGTCCTTTATATGGAAATCAGAGGCCAGGGGGCCGTTCCCTTGACTCGTACTGATGAGAATTTGACTCCACGAGAAATTGAGCAAAAAGCTGCTGAATTGGCCTATTTTTTGCGTGTACCGATTGAAGTCTTTTGAAATGAATTGCAGAATAAATGCTTTCTCGGCAGGAGGAAAAAACTCAAGACAAGAAGCCTCTTTTTTCTATAGCAGAACTAAACTGAAGTTTCTTAAGAATGCCCACTCGAACCAAAGAAGACGTATACGGAAGAGTCATAACATAAAACAAAACTGTTTTTTTTTTTTTGTCCACAAAAATTGTTTTTTATGCGTCTGTAAATGTAAAACCACTCAACTTAATTCAGTAACAAAACAAGCAAGAAATCGAAATAATGGATTCATCTCATATATCAAAGTATTTCGAAATATTTAACTTTTTATTTTCAATATTTGGAGTTGATACGTTAGATACAGATAGATTATATCTTGTAAATTTTCTCTACTTTCCTTTTGTCAATCAGCCCCTCCCCTTTTATCCTTTCTTTTGTGCTCCTTAAGAACTAAACAAGTAGATTTCTTTCTTATAACATAATGATAAATGTAATGATAACTTTTCTGTCTTTTTTTGTCACTCATTTTTGATCATCATAATATTTTTCATAATTTTTTTTTTTTCAATTATTCCCGGACTCTAGACTATATACAGTCTAGATAACCCGCGAAAATTTTTCGACATATTTGATTGATATCTTGATATAGACAGGGAGCTCCTTCGTCTCAAAATCTGAATAGAATAATCTTTATTATTTGAAGCGGTTCTTTCGGGCAGTTATCGAAAGAGGGCAATTGCTTCGAATTTGATCAATTGAGATATCTGGAAACAATAATATATATATATATTTCATTCGAACATTCGAATTCAAAGTGGATTCTTATTTTCTATTTCTGTACTCTTTTTAGATTCAAGGACTAAGCACTGAATCAAAAAAAAAAAAAACAGAGAATAGATTCATGGGCCCCTACCTTATAATTTATCTTATAATTTATAATATAATGAAAGTCATGCTTGATAGAAAGATTAGATCACATAAAGTCAACGAATGAGGTGGGTTCATTAACAATTCACAGATGAAAAAATGGCAAAAAAGAAAGCATTCACTCCCCTTCTATATTTTGCATCTATAGTATTTTTGCCCTGGTGGATCTCTCTCTCATTTAATAAAAGTCTGAAATCTTGGATTACTAATTGGTGGAATACTAGGCAATCCGAAACTTTTTTGAATGATATTCAAGAAAAAAGTATTCTAGAACAATTCATAGAAGTAGAGGAACTCCTCCTGTTGGACGAAATGATAAAAGAATACCCGGAAACACATCTACAAAAACTTCGTATAGGAATCCACAAAGAAACGATCCAATTGATCAAGATGCACAATGAGGATCGTATCCATACGATTTTGCACTTCTCGACAAATCTAATCTGTTTCGTTATTCTAAGTGGTTATTCTATTTTGGGTAATGAAGAACTTGTTATTCTTAACTCTTGGGTTCAAGAATTCCTATATAATTTAAGCGACACAATAAAAGCTTTTTCTATTCTTTTATTAACTGAGTTCTGTGTCGGATTCCATTCGCACCACGGTTGGGAACTAATGATTGGCTATATCTACAAAGATTTTGGATTTGCTCATAATGATCAAATTATATCTGTTCTTGCTTGTACCCTTCCAGTCATTCTAGATACAATTTTTAAATATTCGATCTTTCGTTATTTAAATCATGTATCGCCGTCACTTGTAGTTATTTATCATTCACTGACTGACTGAAAAATGATTCACGGATTCAATTAGAATCTTTCTTACTTTGTATATAAGCAAAGAATGCAAAGTCGTACTTACTTTACTCTTTCTACCCATCAGGGGAATACAATTCCTCCTCTATTTCAGTAAATTTTTTTTTTTTTCAGTAAAAGTAAATAGCAGAATCGTGGATAGGGAACTATACTAGTGACCTACCTAATTTTATTGTAGAAATTTTCGGGATCAATGATTGTACCATGCAAACTAGAAATACTTTTTCTTGGATAAAGGAGGAGATTACTCGATCCATTTCCGTATCGCTCATGATCTATATAATAACCGGGGCATCCATTTCAAATGCATATCCCATTTTTGCGCAGCAGGGGTATGAAAATCCACGAGAAGCAACTGGGCGTATTGTATGTGCCAATTGCCATTTAGCTAATAAACCCGTGGATATTGAGGTTCCACAAGCGGTACTTCCTGATACTGTATTTGAAGCGGTTGTTAGAATTCCTTATGATATGCAACTGAAACAAGTTCTTGCTAATGGTAAGAAAGGGGCTTTGAATGTGGGTGCTGTTCTTATTTTACCGGAGGGGTTTGAGTTAGCCCCACCTGATCGTATTTCGCCCGAGATGAAAGAAAAGATAGGCAATCTGTCTTTTCAGAACTACCGCCCCACTCAGAAAAATATTCTTGTGATAGGTCCTGTTCCTGGTCAAAAATATAGTGAAATCACCTTTCCTATTCTTTCCCCAGACCCTGCTAGTAATAAGGATGTTCATTTCTTAAAATATCCCATATACGTAGGCGGAAATAGGGGAAGGGGTCAGATTTATCCCGACGGGAACAAAAGTAACAATACAATTTATAATGCTACGGCAACAGGTATAGTAAGCAAAATCATACGAAAAGAAAAAGGGGGGTACGAAATAACCATAACGGATGCATTGGATGGACATCAAGTGGTTGATATTATCCCCCCAGGACCAGAACTTCTTGTTTCAGAGGGTGAATCTATCAAACTTGATCAACCATTAACAAGTAATCCTAATGTGGGTGGATTTGGTCAGGGGGATGCAGAAATAGTACTTCAAGATCCACTACGTGTCCAAGGCCTTTTGTTCTTCTTGGCATCTATTGTTTTTGCACAAATCTTTTTGGTTCTTAAAAAGAAACAATTTGAAAAGGTTCAAGTGTCCGAAATGAATTTCTAGATCCGTGGATTTATCAACATCAAATTTGTAAAAAAGAACAAATTCTTCCTGGCAATTAGGTTAGGTATGATGAAAAAAGTATGAAAAGTCTTTTGCTTGTTTATATTCTTTCTCTAGGAATTACTTTTACCGCATTCAAAATCTGTATATTGTGAAGAAGACTATTTGTCTTTACCCCTTCTTTTCTTTTTTCAATCTAAATGGGAGGGGTGTAATTATATCCCTATTGTCAGATTGAAATGTCACAGAATGGGTTTTGTTTTCTAAATTCAATTTGATTAGATACTAAACATAAGATAAGTAAGCGGAGAATAGAAAGGAAGGATAAATGAGGGGAACAAATAATTACAGGGAGTATTCTTCGTCTTCCTAGCCTTCGGCACAAGAAAAGGATGTGTAAAATTCCTTTTCTTGTGTCGAAATAATAACAATTCCGGATCCCATTCGTCAAAGATTTCTATTCTTAGTTTATATTTTTCCAGATTTTTCAGAACCCTTTATTTTTTTAGATTTACTTATAATAGATAATAGATTATAATAGATAATAGAATAAGTAATAAAGTAATCGAATAAGTAATAAGGATAATATAATAAGTATAAAATAAGTATAAATAAGTATAAAATAAGTATAAGTATAAATAAGTATAATATAATATAATAAGTAATGGACAACCAAAAAAAAGAGAAGGAATCCTTTTTTTTATAAATATAAAATAGAAGCAAGGCGATGAACTTATAAAAAAATTTCAAACTTTGATGAAATACTAAAATAAATAGAGTAAGGTTAGACTAGTCTAGAAAGGGTTTGCTTGATATCTGGTCGACAGAAAAAAAAAAGAAATATTAAAATTAAATATTAAAATATTAAAATTAAATATTAAAAAAAATTAAATATTAAAATTAAATATATATTGTGATTGTGTCATCCAGGAAAAGGAAATTGAGTGATTCCTTTTTTTCTTCTAACCTTGAAAGTATCGATAGATACTATCGAAGAACAGATGCTATGAATCAATTAATCGAGTTCATTTTTCAAAAACATCATCGGAAAAAGTGATCTATTTGTTGTCATTTATATTTATACGAACAAAATATTATGATCATTAAGAATTCAACGGGACCCCTCCTCGCGAATCAGACAAAGAAAGAGGAGGCGGGCCCCGTTGAGTTCTTACACTTTCATGCCTATAACTTAGTTCATCCCATTATTACATATTACAGGGACGAACCCAATCCAGAATATGAACCATAAAAGAAAATACCTATTAAACCGATCACAGGAATACCAGTTACCGTACCTATTATCCAAAGAGGAATCCTTCCAGTAGTATCGGCCATTTATCCCGCTTCCCTCCACATTTCATCAAGTGGTCATGCTAAAGACATAAACAGTCATAGATAATTATGAGATGCAATCCTTCCGAATGGGATAAGAGAATTCCTACTATTATTTAGTATTCTACTACTCTTTTTTTCTTAATTGAAGAAATAATTGGAAAATAAAACAGCAAGTACAAAAATGAGTAATAACCCCCAGTAGAGACTGGTACGATTCAATTCAACATTTTGTTCGTTCGGGTTTGATTGTGTCATAGCTCTATAATTAATTCGGATTAGGTTTATCGTTGGATGAACTGCATTGCTGATATTGACCCCAAAAAAGAAACGGTAGGTACAGCTAGTCCGTGAACAGCCAACCATCGCACTGTAAAAATTGGATAGGTTCGATCTATGGTCATTGGGTCCTCCTAAAAAGATCTACTAAATTCATCGAGTTGTTCCAAAGAATCAAAACGGCCGGTTATTAATGGAATTCCTTGTCGGCTCTCTGTAAAATACTCGTTTGGACGAGGGCTTCCAAACACATCATAAGCTAAACCTGTGCTGACGAATAACCAACCCGCAATGAATAGGGAAGGTATAGTAATACTATGAATGATCCAGTATCGAATACTGGTAATAATATCAGCAAAAGAACGTTCTCCTGTGCTTCCAGACATGCTGAGCTCCGCATATTCTTGTAGGGGATCGATTCCGTAAAAGATGAGATCAGTAAACGGAAATTCACTGAAATTCAATCTTTGTGAGATCGTCAATATTGTACCAAAGGTATTTTTAGAGTATACCGAATCAGTATAGCTATCCTTCTTCTGACACAGCAACGCAATTTCAAACAGTATATCGACATGAAGTGCTAGATAATTTCTTTCTTCTTCTTGCTTGTCGATGTATAACCACGTATCATGCGATAGAAAATTCCTCAAATTCCTGGAATATAATATAGGGGATTCTATTATTGGTTTGGGGCTAGAAACGGAAGATCAGGTAACCCGTGAATCCAACAAGTTTATAATAATTCATGAAGGAAATTATCATATTTCCGCAAGTCAATTAGATGCGAAATCTAAAAATTGACTTTTTTTCGTAATTGCATAAGAGGTTTTGTTTTTTGTTGTAAGCCCTCCTTTTTTTATTTTAAGGAATTGCTTAGTCGTCTAGTAACAAGTAAGAGTAGTCGATAGTATTAGATATAGATAAAAAAAAGAGCAAGGAATAAAAAAAAAATTCTACTAATCAATATTTGTGAGGCGGCCTTTCTTGTATTCTTGTATTAGATCCAAAGGTTTTTTCTTGACCTAACTACAAAGATGATGAATCTATTTCTTTTTCTTTTCTACTCTTGTCCTGCCGCTCTATTTTTGTGAATACCGTTTAGAATGATTGATGAATCAAAAAATTTCAATTGAACTTATTCTTTCAATTGGTATTTTTGCTTATCCCCGTCTCTTTTAAAAATTGAAACTTAGGTAAGTGCTTTATAAACATATGTATAAAAAGAACATATTTCATTTAGCTCCTTCATGCCTACTCTAACTAGTTATTTCGGTTTTTTACTAGCGGCTTTAACTATAACCTCAGCTCTATTTATTGGTCTGAGTAAGATACGACTTATTTGAAAATTAATTGAATGAACGAACAATTAATAAAAACAAAGTTTTCTGTCCTATTCCATATATTCTATAGTTCCTTACCGTGTTAATTATCAATTATTAGTTATTGATATTCATGGGCAATAGAGATTAATATTTAGGGATAGATATTACCTTTCTTTTTCTCCTTTCAAATAAATTGAAATGATTGAAGTTTTTCTATTTGGAATCGTCTTAGGTCTAATTCCTATTACTTTGGCTGGATTATTCGTAACCGCATATTTACAATACATACGTGGTGATCAGTTGGACCTTTGATTAATTAACATCTCTTTTTTTGACTGACCCCTTTAATTTTAATTTAATTAATTTAATTCAAGGAGGTCAAATTCGAATTGCTGTTCAATTTTTTTTTTTTTTTTTTTTTTTTCAGTTCGGTGTAATTTTCGACTTAACAAGAGCGGAATCACGCTCTGTAGGATTTGAACCTACGACATTGGGTTTTGGAGACCCACGTTCTACCGAACTGAACTAAGAGCGCTTTCTTATCATAATAAATAAGACTGTAAAAAAGAGGATTCTTTTATTTTATAACCCCAATACATCGTGCACACCTATACTATCATATATCATATATAATATGAGAAAATGATAGATTATGTATGCTTAATTTTAATCAATCTAAAACTAAAATGGCTCCCTCCTTACTGCTCAAAGGAGAAGTAATAGGTAGGGATGACAGGATTTGAACCCGTGACATTTTGTACCCAAAACAAACGCGCTACCAAGCTGCGCTACATCCCTTTCAATTGGCCTACGATGTTATTGTAGAGAATCCCTGTCTTGTTTTCCACACCCTTATTTCATCTATTGATATACAAAAATTATCTTTCCATTTCCTCTTTTTGGTCTCATATCATATAACAACCATATAATGAATAATAAATGAATCTTTTTGGCGGGAATTCTCAGGCAGAAAGGGACCTATTTTGCTGTTTTAAGAAAAGGAAAATCTTATCTATCGAATCATTGTACATTTAAATTTTAATTTTGAATTAGGAATTCCGGGTACAAATATACAAATACAAGTGGTCTTTAACCACACATACATGTGATTATATATGTATTACCATAATGTATGTAATACGATAAAGAAGGAGGATTTTAAATGCGAGATCTAAAAACATATCTTTCCGTAGCACCGGTACTAAGTACTCTCTGGTTCGGTTCTTTAGCGGGTTTATTGATAGAGATCAATCGTTTCTTCCCGGATGCGTTAACATTCCCTTTTTTTTAATTCTAGTTATTGTCGCGGGACGGGGTGAAAAAGATTAGATCGATATACAATCAAATATCTGTGACTAATCTCTCGCCCCCCCTTGACTTTAGTTGTTTTTAGAATTATAATTATATAAGAAATGAATTCTAATTATATAAGAAATAATTCTATTTAGTTTTTTTAGAATTCTAATTATATAAGAATTATATAAAATAAATAAGGAAGGTAGAACGAAAAAAGTGGATTGAACCTCAACAAAACTTGGGTTCAAGCTCCAATTAAATTACTAGTAGAGCGAAAAGAGAAATGTGGCTGGAACAACAGTATCCTACAAGATACTTAAAGAAAATACCGTACTGTGATTCTAAATCGAGTTAGAAATCATTGTATTACTTATTTACTATTAGTATAATACATATTGATTTACTATATTGATTGCAATTGATTGCAACGAAATCTTTCAGGATTTGGTTTTGAGTTAGCAACTTTTATTTATTTATTTTCATTCCTTTCTTCTTCACTTTTGATCGGAAAATAGAAGAGTTGGGTGAATTAAAAACTCAAAGGGGGTTCATGGCCAAGAGTAAAGATGTCCGAGTAACGATTATTTTGGAATGTACCAGTTGTGTTCGAAACGTCGTTAATAAGGAATCAACGGGCATTTCCAGGTATATTACTCAAAAAAATCGACACAATACGCCTAGTCGATTGGAATTGAAGAAATTCTGTTCCTATTGTTACAAACATACAATTCACGGGGAGATAAAGAAATAAATCGAATCAAGTACTCGTATGTCAACCCTTCCCGAGAATATGAGAAAATAGGACATTAGGTATTTAGGTAACATTAGGTATTTAGTATGAGAAAATAGGACATTAGGTATTCAGGTATAATAATATATATTATATAATATATTAAGTAATATTAAGTATATAATTAGTTAGATATAATATATAACTAATATATAACAAATATTTTATTTATATATTAGTCTATATTTGTATTTCCTTGTCTATTCCACGCTTTCTTTTTAAAGTGAAGTTTTTAGTTTTAAATTATTCGATATGCACGTTAATAAATTTTTAACCTTTTTAACCTGGTATATGATTGTATCAATATTCTTTTATTTTTTTTTATTCTATTTTTTATTTAGTTCTTATTTTTTTAATAATTTTTTTCTTTATTCTCGAGTCAATTATTTATTTTTTTAGTTTACCGTCTTCGAATGATTTTTAGTTTACAGTCTTCGAATGATTAGGAGTTGGATTTTCATTGATTAGGAATTAGATTTTTAATATCACTAACTATTTTTTTTTTTATTTTCTATTCGTGCATAATGATTATTTTAATATTGTTAATTTTAATATTGTTGTTAATTTTAATATTGTTAATATTGTATTATTTATTATATTGTATGATTTATTCATTACTATATTTTTTAGTTATTACTATATTTTGTCATTTATTACTATATTTCATTATTTATTTCTTATTTTATTAATTATTTATTATTTTCGTGTCGGTTCTATATATATTTATAAATTATATTTATTTATTATTTATGTATTATCACAGTTATAGATATTTATTTAAATTATATTTATATATTAAATATATTAAAATATTAAATTATATTTATATTTTATATATTAAATATATTAAAATATGAAATTATATTTATATATATTTATAAATTATATTTATTTATTATTTATGTATTATCACAGTTATAGATATTTATTTAAATTATATTTATATATTAAATATATTAAAATATTAAATTATATTTATATTTTATATATTAAATATATTAAAATATGAAATTATATTTATATATTAAATATATTAAAATATGAAATTATATTTATATATTAAATATATTAAAATATGAAATTATATTTATATATTAAATATATTAAAATATGAAATTATATTTATATATTAAATATATTAAAATATGAAATTATATTTAAATAAATATCTATAAATAATATAATAATAAAATAAACTAATAAAATAACAAATAAATAATAAATAAATAATTAAAATAAACTAATAAAATAAACAAATAAATAAGAAATAAATAATAAATAAATAATACAATAATAAAAAAAACAAAGCAAATCGTATTTATTCTATTAATTCTATAATTTGAATTTGATCCGATCAAAATAGGATTTTAGAAAAGGATAGGATAGGATTATTTTTAGAAATAAGGAATAAAGAAATGATGGATAAATACAAGCGATCTTTTCGTAGGCGTTTGCCCCCGATCCAATCGGGGGATCGAATTGATTATAGAAACATGAGTTTAATTAGTCGATTTATTAGTGAACAAGGAAAAATCTTATCTAGGCGAGTAAATAGATTGACTTTAAAACAACAACGATTAATTACTATTGCTATAAAACAAGCTCGTATTTTATCTTCGTTACCCTTTATTAATAATGAGAAACGATTTGAAAGAAGGGAGTCGACCGCTAGAACTAGAACCAGAAATGAGAAACGATTTGAAAGAAGAGAGTCGACCGCTAGAACTACTGCTCTTAGAACCAGAAATAAATAGGCTTACCCTTCAATTGACTCAAAATTATCAAACGTAGACTGATGCTTTATTCAAAAAATCTGATAATCAAAATTGTCGTGTCGTAAGAAAAAAGAAATAAATAAAAGAATCGAATCGGGTTGGGGAAGAAAAATAAATTTTTTTTTTTTTTATTGAGCGTCTTCGCTCATCTTGTTTTCTTGTTTTGATGACCTTATCAGAATTTTTTTATCATATTAATTTCTACTCTACCTCCCTCGAGTTCATTCTCGAGGGAACCCCATTTCATTTAAAGCATTTCGGTGGATTCCTTCCGATCTCCTTATTTTATAATCTCGTTGGAAATCATATAAAGACAATTCCTATTTGAGATAGCTATTTGTGCAAGTATTTTACGATTAAGAAGCAACTGTTTCTTGTACCGATTTTTTATTAATCTACTATAATTATAGGATACCCCCATTCCTCGAATTCCTGCATTTATTCGAGTGATCCACAAACGACGAAAATATCTTTTTTTCCTATCTCTATCCCGATCAGCCGAAACCAAAGCTCTTACTCTTTGTCTCCGAGCTATATATCCCTCTTTCATTCTGGTCATTGAATAAAAGAAATTTTGATGAATAACTAATTCTTTCTTTCAGTTATTCTTTTCTAGTCTATTAATAACAAAACGGATTCTTCCAATGTATAAAATAAAAATTCCAATGGCTTTTGCTACTATAACCGTCCCGCCCACGATTTTTCCTTTTTTCTAGGCATTTCATTTCGCCTTGAAATAAGAAATTGTATTGATACTAGGTATCAAAAAAAGCATATTAACTAAAATAAAGGAGTAAATAGAAATGGATAAATAAATAGTGGGTTCCATCGTTTCTATGGTTACTTCTTAAACGGTGAGGTCCCCTCTATACACCGGAGCTCATTCCTTCATTTAACATTTAATTGGTAACTTGTACAGTTCACACTCTTCGGCTCTACTCATAAATTTTTCAGTAATAGATCTTTCACAACGAGATCTATCTTATACAGTAACGGTATGTAATTAGGAGGATTAATTGGGTAGCTGACCCTGTTAGTCCGTTCTTTGCAAGAGTCGAAGCATAATCTTTTTGCTTTTTAAATAGGATTTTCCCCGCTTAATGGATAAGCATTTGCTACCAATGGGGAATTTTTAAAAAATTCCAAGATTGGATTTGCGCCAATGGAAACCATAAATTTCATACACAATAGAAGGATATGGTAGATCTATCTTTTTTAGATAGTGAACGGAAGAACCCCATTCTATTCACTGGTACTGATCGTTGATACTGAAAAATTGTTTCCTTTTTCTCAGCCCATGATCTGAACAAGTCGCACATACACCCTAGTACATCTTCCTCGGCGCTGAGGACATCCCCGAAGAGCAGGGGCTTTCGTGACATTTCTAATTGGCTGTCTTGCATTTCTAATAAGTTGTTTAATAGTTGGCATGCTGAATCATATACAATCATATACATAATAGACTGGTTTAGATCGATCCTAACCAGATGATTATGAATTACTTCTTTTTCTCTTTAATAGATTAATAAAATATTAATCTATTAAAGAGAAAAAGAAGGAAAGGAATAAGAGGGATTAAATCAATCTAAATCAAAATTAAATGGTGTTCCATTGTCGTCAAATGGTGGTCTTCCATTGCCATTGTCGTCAAATGGTGGTCTTCCATTGCCATTGTCGTCAAATGGTGGTCTTCCATTGCCATTGTCGTCAAATGGTGGTCTTCCATTGCCATTGTCGTCAAATGGTGGTCTTCCATTGCCATTGTCGTCAAATGGTGGTCTTCCATTGCCATTGTCGTCAAATGGTGGTCTTCCATTGCCATTGTCGTCAAATGGTGGTCTTCCATTGCCATTGTCGTCAAATGGTGGTCTTCCATTGCCATTGTCGTTAACTAGTCTCCATTTTTTATTCACTATAGGTTTGTTATTCACTATAGGTTTGTTATTCACTATAGGTTTGTTATTCACTATAGGTTTTTCATTCACTATAGGTTTTTCATTCACTATAGGTTTTTCATTCACTATAGGTTTTTCATTCACTATAGGTTTGTTATTCACTATAGGTTTTTCATTCACTATAGGTTTTTCATTCACTATAGGTTTTTCATTCACTATAGGTTTTTCATTCACTATAGGTCTCGATTCTGTACGCACTATATGATCCACAATTCCATGATCTTTGGCTTCTTTTGCTGACATAAAATTATCTCTTTCCATGTCTTTGTTTATAACCCATCGGGGCTGGCCCGTTCTTTGTACATAAGCCTCTATGATGTCTTCTTGCATTTTCATTACTTCGTCTGTTTCCATGACCCAGTCTTTGAAGCCATCATCCTTAAGCATACTAATAGGTTGATGGATCATTACCCTGATGATATAACATACTTCTAACTCACATAATGAGGCGAGAAGAATAGCTATAGAATTGAACAACCGTACAGGCATTTTTTGCGCATTGCATACGGCTTTACAATTGCATACGGCTTTACAATGGAATTCTCTTTTTTCTTTCATCGAAAAAAAGAGAAAATATAGAGTCTATTAGACCCAGATTAATAAATAATCCAATTACCATCCTTCTTTTTCTTTTTTTTTCGGAAAAGTTTAAAAATACTATGATGGCTCCGTTGCTTTATATATTTATTTCGTCTGTGATTCAGCAATCCCAAAGTTTCTTTTTTTTTTTGAAAAAAAAAAAAGAAAGAAAAAAAATAGTCTTTTTTTTTTTCGTACTCTTTCATAACATAAATATTGTTAATAGCCTCTGGTAGGAAAAGAAAAAAAGTTTGTGACGCCTGAGATGGGCCCACGATAGCTAAGATCAAATTGGAAATGCCCCTTCTCTCATACTACTCTTTCGATACATAATCTAATATTTTTTTTTGAAAAAAAAAAAAAGAAATAAAAAAAAAATTTCATATCGAATTCAAAGTGCCATGCTATTATTACTTACTAATTCATATTTCATATGGCGAAGGCATAGTCTTCTTTTTTCTTTCCATCAATAATAAAAAAAAAAAACTCATTGGCGCCGAGCGTGAGGGAATGCTCTGCGTTTGGTAATTTCTCCTCCGACCAAGAGAAAAGCTGCGATTGAAGCGGTCAATCCCATGGCTAGTGTATGCACATCTGGTTCCACTGCTTGCATAGTATCAAAAAGAGATAATCCAGATACTATCCCTCCGCCAGGAGAGTTTATAAAAAAAAACAGGTCTCGGCTATTACTCTCTATACTGAGATAGATCATAATACCCGCAAGTTGATTCGAGGTCTGGATATCAAGCTCTTTGCCCAAAAAAAGCAATCTTTCTCGATAAATTCGGTTGATTAGGATAAAATTGTATCCCTTAGTAGCCGTACAGGCACCTTTTGATGCATACGGTTCAACAAAAATTGCGAAAAAAAATCAATGTGTAGATTCCAGCCATCCTTTGTTTTTTCTAGTCGGACCTTTCTAACTTCTAATTTCTAATGAAGGGGCTTTTTCTTACATTTTTTAAATAAAATGAAATTTAAAATTAAATTAAAGAAAGATGAGTTTTGGCCCGTTTTCCTATAATATAGAAAAAATTCGCTAAACTTATTGCACAAACTTTTCATTGATCCATTTTTTTTTCATTGCGATTCAATCCAAATCACGATGTCATTTTCTTGTTCCTGAATGGGGTTCGTCAATTTTTTATTCAATTTTTTTAGGTTTATGCTCTACTCCGAGTAAAGATCTGCCCGATTTTTATTTGCACATATAGGACAAATGACCCAATACCACGTCTTTTTGCTATGATTTCATTTCCTTTTTTTATTTTAATTTAATTCCTTTTTCTTTCATGTTTTTCGCCAAATATTCAACGTATTTCCCATATTATTCGATTGATTAACAGTTTGAAATCGCTCTTATTTATAATTAAAAAAAAAAAGAAAAATTATGATTATGATATAGGTGGTAATCATAAATATATTACCAATTGGGTTTTTTCTAAACGGAGCCTGGATACTTCATTTTATCAGTCCAACCAAGCCAACCATAAATCATTCTAATTGAAAATATTAATCTGGATACACCCCCATGAAATGGATCTCTAATTGCACTTCATTACACTTCCCGCTACAAATTTTTGATAATTCAATCAATCTTTTTGGGGCGAAACAGGGGATATCTCGATCGGGCGAGAGAACGGGGGAATCCCATATGACCCAATATATTTGACAAGTCGCACTATATGTCAACCCAGCTTGCATCGTTATCTCCCGGAACTTGAAAAGGAACTTTTGGAATACCAACAGGCATAAAGTAAAAAGAATGTAAAATTATATTTCGCTTTGATTGTGGAAGCGTAATACGTAATGTAATACGTAATAATGGTCTTATCTTAATAATATGTAATATTATATTTCACTTTGATTGTGGAAGCGTAATACGTAATGTAATACGTAATAATGGTCTTATCTTAATAATATGTAATATTATAATATGTAATATTATATTTCACTTTGATTGTGGAAGCGTAATACGTAATGTAATACGTAATAATGGTCTTATCTTAATAATATGTAATATTATAATATGTAATATTATATTTCACTTTGATTGTGGAAGCGTAATACGTAATGTAATACGTAATAATGGTCTTATCTTAATAATATGTAATAATGGTCTTAATAATATGGGCCTTTATCATATTTTATACATAGATAGACTAAGGCCATAAAATAAAGAAAGGCGGAATGAATGAAAGAGAATTCTTACGAATAGGTCCTTTGAATGATGAACAAATAGGGATGCATTCATTCATAAAAAATAGGATCAACCCCCATTGCGTATTGATACTTATCGAGTATAGAATAGATCTGCTTCTCTTTTTTCTTCTGAGCCGAATTCTTCCCTTATTACTAATGGAATAGAACAAACATTAATCCTTTCTCCGAAAGAATCCACCGAAAAGGGGAGGTATTCCAATGCAATAAAGTTACATAGTGTCTATTTTTCGTTGATTTGATAAAGGGGTATTTCCATGGGTTTGCCTTGGTATCGTGTTCATACTGTCGTATTGAATGATCCCGGTCGCTTGCTTTCTGTTCATATAATGCATACAGCTCTGGTTGCTGGTTGGGCCGGTTCAATGGCTCTATATGAATTAGCTGTTTTTGATCCCTCCGATCCCGTTCTTGATCCAATGTGGAGACAAGGTATGTTCGTTATACCCTTCATGACTCGTTTAGGAATAACCAATTCATGGGGCGGTTGGAGTATTACGGGGCGGACTATAACAAATCCGGGTATTTGGAGTTACGAAGGTGTGGCCGGAGCACATATTGTGTTTTCTGGCTTGTGCTTCTTGGCAGCTATCTGGCATTGGGTATATTGGGATCTAGAAATTTTTTGTGATGAGCGCACAGGAAAACCCTCTTTGGATTTGCCCAAGATTTTTGGAATTCATTTATTTCTCTCAGGAGTGGCTTGCTTTGGCTTTGGCGCATTTCATGTAACAGGATTGTATGGTCCTGGAATATGGGTGTCCGACCCTTATGGACTAACCGGAAAGGTACAACCTGTAAATCCAGCGTGGGGCGTGGAAGGTTTTGATCCTTTTGTTCCGGGAGGAATAGCCTCTCATCATATTGCAGCAGGGACATTGGGCATATTAGCGGGCTTATTCCATCTTAGTGTCCGTCCGCCCCAACGTTTATACAAAGGATTACGTATGGGAAATATTGAAACCGTCCTTTCCAGTAGTATAGCTGCTGTCTTTTTTGCAGCTTTTGTTGTTACTGGAACTATGTGGTATGGTTCAGCAACTACCCCCATCGAATTATTTGGTCCTACTCGTTATCAATGGGATCAAGGATACTTCCAGCAAGAAATATATCGAAGGGTTAGTGCTGGGTTAGCCGAAAATCAAAGTTTATCAGAAGCTTGGTCTAAAATTCCTGAAAAATTAGCTTTTTATGATTACATTGGCAATAATCCGGCAAAAGGAGGATTATTCAGAGCGGGTTCAATGGACAACGGGGATGGAATAGCCGTTGGGTGGTTAGGACACCCTATCTTTAGAGATAAAGAAGGGCGTGAACTTTTTGTACGTCGTATGCCTACTTTTTTTGAAACATTTCCGGTTGTTTTGGTAGACGGAGACGGAATTGTTAGAGCGGATGTTCCTTTTAGAAGGGCAGAATCGAAGTATAGTGTCGAACAAGTAGGTGTAACTGTTGAGTTCTATGGTGGCGAACTCAATGGAGTGAGTTATAGTGATCCTGCTACTGTGAAAAAATATGCTAGACGTGCTCAATTGGGTGAAATTTTTGAATTAGATCGTGCTACTTTGAAATCCGATGGTGTTTTTCGTAGCAGTCCAAGGGGTTGGTTTACTTTTGGGCATGCTTCGTTTGCTTTGCTTTTCTTCTTCGGACACATTTGGCATGGTGCTAGAACCCTGTTCAGAGATGTTTTTGCCGGTATTGATCCAGATTTGGATGCTCAAGTGGAATTTGGAGCATTCCAAAAACTTGGAGATCCAACTACAAGAAGACAAGTAGTCTGATGCAAGATTGCTTTGTTATTTTTCGCTTCTATTTTCTGTTTGTGATTTGACATAGGCTGCTGTAAAAATCTTGATT
Organism: Durio zibethinus; assembly: GCF_047325235.1. Classification (NCBI taxonomy): domain Eukaryota; kingdom Viridiplantae; phylum Streptophyta; class Magnoliopsida; order Malvales; family Malvaceae; genus Durio; species Durio zibethinus. Next base: position 39,280 of record NW_028322917.1, on the reverse strand, counting down.
AAAATCGCTGCCTTTTCTTTGATTCTTGTTCTTTCGTTATTTTATTCGGGAGATGATTCTAAATAAATAGGTACGGAAGCTATAATTGTAAACCACGATCGAATTTATGGAAGCATTGGTTTATACATTCCTCTTAGTATCTACTCTAGGGATAATTTTTTTCGCTATCTTTTTTCGAGAACCGCCTAAAGTTCCAACTAAAAAAATGAAATGATTTTTCATTATCTCAATTGAAGTAATGAGCCTCCCAATATTATATTGGGAGGCTCATTACTTCAATTAGTCCCCGTGTTCCTCGAATGGATCCCTTAATTGTTGAGAGGGTTGCCCAAAGGCAGTATATAAGGCGTACCCAGTAAAACTTACAAGTAAACCAGATATAGAGATGGCGACTAAAGTTGCTGTTTCCATTATTATATAATTATATAAATAATATATATAAATATAAATATAAATAATATAAATATAAATATAATTTCAAGATCACAATGGATCTATGATAAGATCGTTTATTTACAGCGGAATGATATACAAAGTCAACAGATCTCACTGAATACAAAATAAGATTTATGGCTACACAAACCGTTGAGGGTAGTTCTAGATCTGGTCCAAGACGAACTGTTGTAGGGGATTTTTTGAAACCATTGAATTCGGAATATGGTAAAGTAGCTCCTGGATGGGGAACGACTCCTTTGATGGGTGTCGCAATGGCTTTATTTTCGATATTCTTATCTATTATTTTGGAGATTTATAATTCTTCCGTTTTACTGGATGGAATTTCGCTGAATTAGATTCACAAGAACCACGAAGCCTCGCTTTTCAATACAAAAAGTGAAACTTTTAGTTCTCGGATTTTTTTTAGCCCATTCTATTTTGGTAGTTCGACCGCGAAATTTTTTTTGTTTCTGTATTTCCGGAATATGAGTGTGTGACTTGTTATAATTGATCCTATTGATAGTACAGAAAATGGGTCTGTCCTCTTGATCGAGATAGTTTTATCCCGTCGGATAGCCATTCTAGTATCTGGAGCACGGAATATATGAAATGGATCACGAAGTATTCGAACTATGATTCATACTTAATATTCAAACCTCGCGGCCGGACTCAAAAAAAAAAAAAATTTTCAAAGAAAGAGGTTTTTTATTTATAAATCGAGAAATTTTTTCTTCTTTCAAACTCTCATTTAGTTTATGCTTATTTTGATCAAAGGACAAACCTTTCTTTTCTTTGTATTTTTATTTATTATATCTATTCTATTCATTGAATAAGTGATGATCCAATAATTCTTACTCAAAGAATCTTTGGACTTAGTTTGAAGGTTTTATTGAATCATCGCGGTTCTGGTATGAATCTGAAGTTTCAATTGATTCATAGGGTCTTAACAAGAGAATTCCTATTAACAAATAAAGAAAACAAGAATAAAGCCACATTCCATATAAATAACAAATCAAAGCAAAGAAAAAGAAAAGAAATAAGTAGGTAAATAGAAGATTCAAGAGGCCTGATCAACATAAAGACGAATGCGCCGACTTGATTTTTTGGCATTATAATTACAACTACAAAAAAGAGCTTTCGGATTTTTACTCTTTTGTGTCTTCAGATAAAATTGAATGAAAAGATTAAGAAGTTTCAAACTTTCTATTCCATATCCGTTTCAGCTATTATTTGGGTGTTTTTGTTTGAGCTGTACGAGATGAAATTCTCATATACGGTTCTCAGGGGGGGAGTCCTCTTGGTTTACCTATCTCAATAAAGTCTATGATTGGTTCGAAGAACGCCTCGAGATTCAGGCGATTGCAGATGATATAACTAGTAAATATGTTCCTCCTCATGTTAACATATTTTATTGTCTAGGAGGAATTACGCTTACTTGTTTTTTGGTACAAGTAGCTACAGGATTTGCTATGACTTTTTACTATCGTCCAACCGTTACTGAGGCTTTTACTTCTGTTCAATACATAATGACTGAAGCTAACTTTGGTTGGTTAATCCGATCAGTTCATCGATGGTCGGCAAGTATGATGGTCTTAATGATGATCCTGCACGTATTTCGTGTCTATCTCACTGGTGGTTTTAAAAAACCTCGCGAATTGACTTGGGTTACAGGCGTGGTTCTGGCTGTGTTGACTGCATCTTTTGGTGTAACAGGTTATTCCTTACCTTGGGACCAAATTGGTTATTGGGCAGTCAAAATCGTAACAGGCGTTCCGGAAGCTATTCCGGTAATAGGATCGCCTTTGGTAGAGTTATTGCGTGGAAGTGCTAGTGTGGGACAATCCACTTTGACCCGTTTTTATAGTTTACACACTTTTGTATTACCCCTTCTTACTGCTGTATTTATGTTAATGCATTTCCTAATGATACGTAAGCAAGGCATTTCTGGTCCTTTATAGAGAATATAGACCATAGCTATATTGTAACCAATCATTTATCTTATTACTTGCCAATCATTTATCTTATTACTTGGGGGAGGAACAATAGTATTTCATTGCTACAAATATGGATTGTTGAAAAAAAAAAAAAAATAAGACATGTATTTGGATATTTCCTTTCAACTCCACAATATTCTATTATTTATTTGATATGACATGAATAGTTGAAGGGAATTCCCCGAAGAGAAAATGGATTATGGGAGTGTGTGACTTGAACTATTGATTGGGCCATGCAGAAATATGCCTTTATCTGCTACATTGGAATTCACAACCAAATGTGTCTTTGTTCCAACCACCGTGTAAGCCCCATACAAAGGATAGGCTGGTTCGCTTGAAGAGAATCTTTTCTATGATCAGACCTGACGATGTCGTGTATGAACAGGGCTCCGTAAGATCCAGTAGAATAAGTGATTTGGCATAATGCAAATTAGATTTTATTTATTTATTTTTATTTTTTTTTTACTTTCTTATCTTAATAGTATGAAAATACATTCATTTCTTCTGCATCGACCCGATTTATTATTATTATACTATCGGAGTGAAACAAGGGATCTAAAGAAGAGCAAAGGCTAGACTATATTAGTAACAAGTAAATCCTTTGTATGTAAAAAATCTCGATATATTTTTGGGATAAAGGTGAATCGCAAGGCCTAAGACGACCCAGAAAGCACTTGATCACGATCAACTTTGTACGCCTACTTGGGTATTGAGCATTTACCTGTAAAAATGGCATTCCTTGGAATGTATAGTTGCAACTTCGTAAAATGGAATCAGGTAACTTTTTTCTTACATATGAAATCATTCATATATGTGTGGATAACATATAGATTCATTTTATATGTATCCGTTTGTATCCATTTGATTCGATTGATTTTTGCTTGAGCCGGATGATGAAAAATTATCATGTCCGGTTCCTTCGGGGGATGGATCTAGAAAAATTCACCTATCCTAATAACAAAAAAACCTGACTTGAACGATCCTGTATTAAGAGCTAAATTAGCTAAAGGTATGGGTCATAATTATTATGGGGAACCCGCATGGCCCAATGATCTTTTATATATTTTTCCAGTAGTAATTCTCGGTACTATTGCTTGTAACGTAGGCTTAGCGGTTCTAGAACCTTCAATGATTGGTGAACCCGCGGATCCATTTGCAACTCCTTTGGAAATATTACCTGAATGGTATTTCTTTCCTGTATTTCAAATACTTCGTACAGTACCTAACAAGTTATTGGGTGTTCTTTTAATGGTTTCAGTACCTGCGGGATTATTAACAGTACCTTTTTTGGAAAATGTTAATAAATTCCAAAATCCATTTCGTCGTCCAGTAGCGACAACCGTTTTTTTGATTGGTACTGCGGTGGCCCTTTGGTTGGGTATTGGAGCAACATTACCGATTGATAAATCCCTAACTTTAGGTCTTTTTTAAATTGAATCAATTTTAAAATAAAATATCATGATGTGCGTATCTAGGGAGTAGTCACTTCAAAGTCAAAGTGAATTCTCCCTAGATACATTTATTCAATTCTGGTCCCAATATATGGATTGTGCTGAAGGTTCAAAATCCATTTTCGTTTTTTTTTTTTTTTTCTAATTTTCTAAAGTAAAAAAAAAAAAAATGAAATAAATCCTAAATCCAATGGATTTAAAATTTTGGTAAATCAATTTCGCAATGCTTTTCTACTTCTTTTCTAGAATGCCCAATATTTGTTTTACATCTTCTATGCGAAAGTGTTCAATTTTCATAAGGTCTTCTTGACTGTTATTCAAAAGGTCCAATAATGTATGTATATTGGACTTTTTGAGACAATTATAGATCCTGGGAGGCAATTCTGATTGGTCAATAAAAATATATTTCAATGCTATTTCTTTTTTCTTTTTTCTTAGTTTAGCTAATCTATCATGAAAAGGAAAAAAAGGTAAAGTAACGTTGTGTTGATTGTTTTCTAAATGTAAGTTTTCTTCTTCCGCATCTAGAAAGGGAATAAATAAATCATTCCGAGAGGCTTCATGAAGTGCTTCTTTAGGAGTTAACTTCCATTTGTCCATATTTCTAGAAAAAGTATCTCCTGTTTTTCATTATCATTCCCATAACAATGAATACTATGATTCGCATTTCGAACAGGCATGAATACAGCATCTATAGGATAACTTCCGTCGTGAAAGTTCTTTGGCGTTTTTATACCGTATCCTCTATTTCTCTCGATTTGTAATCCAATACACAAATCAATTGGTTCGGTTAGGCTAGCTATATGCTGTGTATTATCAACGATTTCCACAGAAGGCGGTAAGATGATGTCTTGAGCAGTTACATATCCGGGACCCTTGGCACAAATAAAGGCGTTACGAGTTCCATACAAATTACTTCTCAATACAATTGCTTTTAAATTCATTAAAATTTCATGTACTGATTCTTGAATACCTACTATGGTAGAATATTCGTGTGGTATTTTCTCAGATTTTGCACGTGTAATACATGTTCCTTCTATTTCTCCAAGCAAAGCTCTTCGCATCGCAATGCCTATTGTGTCGGCTTGGCCTTTCATAAGTGGAGACAGAATAAAGCGTCCATAATAAAGACGCTTACTATCTGTTCTTGATTCAACACACTTCCACTGCAGTGTCCGAGTAGAGACTTTTACTTTCTCTCGAACCATAGTACTATTATTTTATTTGATCAGATCATTGAATCATTTATTTCTCTTGAAATCTCTTTAGTGTTTATTTCTACACACGTTTTTTTTTAGGAGGTCTACAGCCATTATGTGGCATAGGGGTTACATCCCGTACGAAACTTAATAGTATACCACTTCTACGAATAGCTCGTAATGCTCCATCTCTTCCGAGACCAGGACCTTTTATCAGAACTTCCACTCGTCGCATACCTTGGTCTACTACTGCTCGAATAGCATTTCTCGCTGCGGTTTGAGCAGCAAAAGGAGTCCCTCTTCTTGGACCCTTGAATCCACAAGTACCGGCGGAGGAAGAAGAAATTACCTGACCCCGTACATCTGTAATAGTAACAATGGTATTGTTGAAACTTGCTTGAACATGAATAACTCCTTTTGGTATTCTACGTGCACTTTTCCGTGCACTACTGCGCCCATTCCTACGTGAACCAACTTTTGGTATAGGTTTTGCCATATTTTATCATTTCATAAGGATAAGTCAGAGATATATGGATATATCCATTTCATGTCAAAACAGATCTTCTATTTTTATTTGTTCATCGCTTTCTTTAAGATTAGTTTCTTTTCTTTAACTTTAAGGAGTTCTTTTTAGAATAGAAAGATTATCCTTGTCTCTGTTTATGTCTCGGGTTGGAACAAATTACGACAATTCGTCCCCTCCTACGGATTAGTCGACATTTTTCACAAATTTTACGAACGGAAGCCCTTATTTTCATAGTTGTTATTCCTTAAATTTTTCCGAATCTACTTATTGGAAGAAAATAAGTTTCTTGAAATTTTTGAACCTTGAATTGGATCCCCCTGAAAGGAATCTTGAAGTTGAAAAAACTACCTAATCGTTCGAATCCTTGTTGCGGAGTCTATAAATTATACGCCCCCTGGTTGAATCATAAGCACTTACTTCACTTTTGTTGACTCTATCCCACGGTGGTATACGTATAAAACTCGATCGGACCCTTCCTGAAACATAACCTAGAATCAGATCTTCATTATCTAAAGGAATCTGGAGTGGACGTGATTCACTAATTAAACCTCCATGAATCCATTTTTGTTCTTTTATTCCAGGTAAAACTTCCTTGACGTATCAACTACTGTAGGGCAGGAGGAGTTCTATTAGACAACCCGTGCTTTTTTTTTTCACAAATGGAAAGTTTCGGATTCGGATACAATTCGGATGTTAGACAGATTACCATATATAACACAAAATTTCTCCGCCGATTCCTTCTAGTCGAGCCTCCCGGTCTGTCATTATACCCCGAGAAGTAGAAAGAATTACAATCCCCATCCCGCCTAAAATTCTAGGAATTTGTTGATAGTTAGAATAGATTCGTAGACCGGGTCGACTGATCCGTCGTAAATTTAAAATAGTTCTATATGGTCCTTTCCTATTCCTTCTATGCCGTAGGGTTAAAACCAAAAAATATTTGTTTCTTTCCCGATGTTTCCTTATGTTATCGATAAAACCTTCTCGTAAAAGTATTTTAACAATGTTTTCAGTGATGTTAGTAGATCCTATTCGAATCGTTCCTTTTCTATTCATGTCAGCATTTCGTATAGAAGTTATTATGTCAGCAATAGTGTCCTTACCCATGGTAAACTAAAATTATTGTTGCTCCCGAATTTTGATATAACCAACATGTTCTTTTTTTTTTTTTACTTAGTAAAGGTATATACGTGAGACACAATCTACTAATTAATCTATGTCATTTAAATACTCTAATTTAAATACTATAACTATATTGAATTGAGGTCTCGTCTTATAATACCTCAGGAGCTAATGAAACTATTTTAGTGAAATTTAACTGTCTCAATTCCCCGGCGATCGCACCAAAAATTCGAGTTCCTTTTGGATTTCCTTTTTGATCAATGACAACTGCAGCATTGTCATCATATCGTATTATCATACCGTTGTCGCGTTTGAGTTCTTTACAAGTACGTACAATTACAGCTCTGATCACTTCTGATCTTTCTAGAGGTGCCTTTGGTACTGCTTTCTTGATCACAGCAACAATAACGTCACCAATATGAGCATATCGGCGATTACTAGCTCCTATGACTCGAATACACATTAATTCTCGGGCCCCGCTGTTATCTGCTACATTCAAATGGGTCTGAGGTTGAATCATTTTTTTTAATCTCTTCTTTCAATGGAACAAAGGACGAAGAAAAAAAGAAATATTGTTTGTCAAAAAAAAAAAAAAAAGGAAACCCGCAATTGTTTTTTTTATTCCCAAGACTTCTTTCCTTTGGTTCTATATTCCTATCCTGAAATAATGAATTGAGTTTTTATAGGCATTTTGGACGCCGCTATTGAAATAGCCTTTCTTGCTATATTTTCGGCTACTCCGCTCATTTCATAAAGTATTCTGCCCGGTTTAACGACAGCTACCCAATACTCGGGAGATCCTTTCCCCGAACCCATACGTGTTTCTGTAGATCTTACCGTAACTGGTTTGTCTGGAAATATACGTACCCATATTTTTCCACCACGGCGTACATTTCGTGTCATTGCGCGGCGCCCCGCTTCTATTTGTCTAGATGTAATCCAAGCGGGTTCAAGTGCTTGAAGAGCATATCTACCGAAACAAATGCGATTACCTCGATAAGATATTCCTTTCATTCTTCCTCTATGTTGGTTACGAAATCTGGTTCTTTTTGGGTTATAGTTGATGGTTGTTTATTAATTCCATCTCTACTACAGAACTGGACATGAGAGTTTCTTCTCATCCAGCTCCTCGCGAAAAAAATGACTAAAAAATATTTTATTTTATTCTTAAGATATATAGGTAGTTACTGAATAATAGATTGAATCCTGGGATTCTTTGCTTTGAGATTTTATCTGATCTATTTGAGATTTTATCTGATCTATTATAAATTTGTATATCTTGTTTGGATATATATTGGATATATATATAAGTAATTAAACATGGATTCTATTTATAGATAATGTCTTATCTTGTTTTTGTTATAATGTTATAACGAATCTTTATTTTGTTTTGTCTTTTTTTATCATATTCATCTCGGATCGACAAAAATTTAACAATCAAATAAAATGAAAATAAAATTTTTAAAATGAAAATAAAAAAAAAAAATGAAAATAAAATTTTTAAAATGAAAATAAAATTTTCGCGGGCGAATATTTACTCTTTCAATATCTATTTCAGTTGTCGGGTTAACTCATGACCTCTCAGAATCAGAACAGAATAAAAAGAAATGAAGTGGTCTCTGGTTTGTTCCGCCATCCTACCCGATAAATCATTAGGATTCGTTTTCAATAGAATCCTCTGCATTCACGGGTTCCGTCGTCCCCATCGCTTCTCGATTAATGCTTAGGTCTGAATTCTCCAATGGAGCCTTAATTTAATATTTAATAAAAATTTAATATTTAATAAAAATAAAAATTTAATATTTAATAAATAATATTTAATAAAAAAATTTGTTAATTTGTTCTTTAGTCAACCTTCTCAGTCTTTATTGACTTAAGGCTCTTGATTTTTTCTTCGATGAACAGATATTCATCTAATTATTGATGAATCTCTATTGATGCTCTATTACATTGCTCTTTATGAGATGCTTCGTAGACCTTACATATTGGAATCATATATCATTTCATTTCTATTTCTTTTTCTCTCTTTCTCTCATCCTTCTATTTATCCACATACTTTTTTATTTTGCTTCACAATTTAGATATATTCATAATCAGATTGGTTTTTTTTTACTTAACTTAATGCAAAAAAAAAGATTTCAGTTGCTATAATGATATGACCAATATATCATATCTTGACTGATTCTTTGGATCCAGATAATCCGAAGCGATGAGTTGGTTATTAGTGCTATAGTTATTAACTTATACTGTGGTTCGCCCATTTTTTTTTTTGAATCCTAAGCCTAAAAACCCAACGAGTCGCACACTAAGCATAGCAATTATATCAAATGATCAATCAAATTTTTATTTAACCTTATAGAATATAGAATTTAGAACTGCTCATTTTTTTATTGAACATAAAAAAATGAAAGAATTTGTCATTTTTTGTTCTATCGCAGAATAGAACGTAAAGACAAGTAGAGTCTTATTCTTATTATTCTTCATCTATAAATATCTATAAATATCCAAATTTTGATTCCTAATACCCCATAGATAGTTCGAACTCTATAGGAG
>NW_028322917.1:5000-25000 GCF_047325235.1 Durio zibethinus | reverse complement strand
AATTTTATTAATGAAATGGGTTGGAGTGGTATTAGCCTGGATACAAAAAAGGACTTTTCTTAGGTATTATATAGTTATTCGATCTAATAGGCATCTTATATTCGAACTTACAAAGTCTATTCCTCGAATCTTTACTCTTCTCTTTTTTATTACCTGTCTTTACTCTATAGGTAGAAAACCGTCACACATGCTGACTAAGAAACTGACAGGAATTCATCAAAGCCGAAGAAAAGGGCAGGAATTGGAGGAATTGAAGGAATTGGAGGAAAGGGAGGAAGAAACAAACATAGAAATAGAAACTATTTCCAAAGGGGGGGAGGAACAGGTATCCACCAAAGAAAATCTTTCTTATTACCCTTTTTCGAAAGAGACCGACTATAAAAATAGCCCAGTTTATGAAACTTCTTATCTGGATGGGAATCAGGAAAATTCGAAGTTAGAAATAATATCAGAAAAAAAAGAATATAAAAAATTATTATGGTTTGAAAAACCTCTTGTGACGCTTATTTTTGATTATAAACAACGGAATCGACCTTGGCGATATATAAAAAATAATCGGTTTGACAATGCTCTAAAAAATGAAATGTCACAATATTTTTTTTATACATGTCGAAGTGATGGAAAAGAAAAAATCTCTTTTACATATCCACCTAGTTTAGCAGCTTTTGGAGAAATGGTACAAAAACAAATAGATTTTTTCACACCAGAAGAATTGTTTTCTGACGAATCGTATACTGATTGGAGTTTTATCAATGAACTAAAAAGAATAAATTTAAGTAAGGAGTTTATAAAGAGAGTCGAATATTTAGATAAGGAATATTTATATAAGGAATCTTTTGATCTGGGCATACTTGAAAAAAGGACTCGATTTTCTAATTATGAAACTAATGAAGAAACTAATAATGAAACTAATAATGAAACTAATAATGAAACTAATAATGAAGAAACTACTACTGAAACTAATAATGAAACTAATAATGAAACTAATAATGAAACTAATAATGAAACTAATAATGAAACTAAAAGAAATAATGAAATTAAAAGAAATAATGAAACTAATAATGAAACTAATAATGAAACTAATAATGAAACTAAAAGAAATAATGAAACTAAAAGAAATAATGAAACTAAAAGAAATAATGAAACTAATAATGAAACTAATAATGAAACTAATAATGAAACTAAAATAAAATACTTGCCTAAAATATATGATCCTTTCTTGCAGGGACCCTACCGCGGAAGAATCAAAAAATTGTTTTCACCTTTAAGTGAAAAAACAAACACGGATCCGTTTTGGATAAATAAGATTCATGTTATACTTCTTGCTACTGATTATTACGAATTTGAACAGACAATAGATACACTCAAATCATTATCAACAGAAAAAGAACTTTCTTTATTGACAGAAACAGAAGATGAACAGACAATAGATACACTCAAATCATTATCAACAGAAAAAGAACTTTCTTTATTGACAGAAACAGAAGATGAACAGACAATAGATACACTCAAATCATTATCAACAGAAAAAGAACTTTCTTTATTGACAGAAACAGAAGATGAACAGACAATAGATACACTCAAATCATTATCAACAGAAAAAGAACTTTCTTTATTGACAGAAACAGAAGATGAACAGACAATAGATACACTCAAATCATTATCAACAGAAAAAGAACTTTCTTTATTGACAGAAACAGAAGATGAACAGACAATAGATACACTCAAATCATTATCAACAGAAAAAGAACTTTCTTTATTGACAGAAACAGAAGATGAACAGGGAAATATCGATTCCGAGGATCGAGTCAAAATTTTGAAATTTTTATGCAATATAGTTATAACTAATCCCGACAATCAAACAATTATAAAAAAATCTAATGGAATAAAAGAAATAAGTAATGGAATAAAAGAAATAAGTAAAGAAGTTCCTCGATGGTCATACAAACTACTCGACATTTTCGAACAACACCATAGAGGAGGCGAGGAACACATGATAACAGATTATGCAATTCGTTCAAGAATCTTCCGGTACGCAATAGTTTTTTCTAAGGAGGAGTTAAAGGATGATTTTTTTCTACCAAACGATATAGAAAACGACCTATCTTTGATGGAATATTCGCCAGAACCGAATTTTCGTCGAGACATAATAAAAGGTGCCGTGCGTGCCCAAAGACGTAAAATAATTAATGGGGAACTGTTTCAATCAAATGTGCATTCCCCACTTTTTTTTGACAGAGTAGACAGCCTCTTCTTCAGAGTGTTCAGATCTTTGTATTCTGATATTTCTTGGCTGATAAAACTAATATCTCGAAATTGGATATGGAAAAACAAAGAATCACAAATTTCTGATTATACAGAAAATGAGGAGGACATAAGAGAAGAAGACGAAGAGATAAGAGAAAGCATAGAAAAGATACAAGAAAGAGACAAAGAGGAAGACAAAAGAAGAGAAAGCATAGAAGAGATACAAAAAGGAGACAAAAAAGAGAAAGAAAAAAGAAGACAAGAGTCAGAGGCAGATGACTTCCTGCTGGACGCAGCAGAATTTTGGGATATCGTCTTTTTTGGTCAAGGACCAAGGGGCATCATGTTAATAGCCCAATCGATTTTTAGAAAATATATTCTATTACCTTCATTGATAATAGCTAAAAACATTGTCCGTATATTATTATTTCAAATTCCTGAGTGGTCCACGGATTTCAAGGGTTGGAAGCGAGAAATACATGTTAAATGCACTTATAATGGTCTTCAATTCTCCACAAAAGACTTTCCAAAAAATTGGTTATCAGAAGGTATCCAGATCAAGATCCTATATCCTTTTCGCCTGAAACCTTGGCGCGGATCTAAACTGAAACCCTCTCATAAAGATCCAATGAAAAAAAAGCATAAAGATCCAATGAAAAAAAAGCATAAAGATCCAATGAAAAAAAAGAAAGTTAAAAAGAATGATTTTTGCTTTTTAACAGCTTGTGGACTGGAAAGTGACTTACCTTGCGGTCCTCCTCGAAGACGGCCTTCGTTTTTTCAGCCTATTTTTAACGAACTAGAAAAAAAAAGTGAAAAATGGAAAATTTTTAAAAAAGGAAAAAAATTGTTTCGAAAAGTCTCAGGAGAAACAAAAATTCCATTTGTAAAGGGAATAATAAAAAAACTTTCAAAAAGAAATCCAGTTTTGGAGTTGAGAGAAGAATTGGGCGAAACTAAAAAAGATTTGGGCGAAACTAAAAAAGATTCGATAATCAGTAATAAGATGATTGACGAATCATCCCTTCAAATTCAATCTATGGAGCGGACAAATTATTCATTAACAGAAAAAAAGATAAAAGATCTGACTGAGAGAACAAACACAATCAAAAATCAAATAGAAAAAATTATAAAAGACAAGAAATTAGAATCATCAAAAAAATTTTGGAAAATATTAAAAAGAAGAAATATTCGATTAATCCGTAAATTCTATTTATTTATAAAACTTTTTATTCAAAAGATATACATAGATATTTTTCTATATATCATTAAATATATCATTAATATTCCAAGACCCAATCCACAACTTTTTCTTGAATCAACAAAAAAAATGATTGATAAATTCATTTACAATAATGAAGCAAATCAAGAAAGAATTAATAAACCAAATAAAAATACAATTCATTTTATTTCAACTATAAAAAATATAAAAAACTCACTTTCGAATATTAGAAATCAAAATGCAAAAGCTTTTTGTGACTTATCCTCCCTCTCACAAGCATATGTATTTTACAAATTATCACAAACCCAAGTTATTAAATTCAAACCTATCCTTCAATATCACGGAACATCTCTTTTTCTTAAAAATGAAATAAAAGATTATTTTGAAGAACAAGGAATATCTCATTCCCAATTAAAACATCATTATGGGTTAAGACAAAAAATCTCTGGAATAAAGGAATGGAAAAACTGGTTAAGGAGTCATTATCAATACGATTATCAATACGATTTAGTTCAGAGTATATGGCTTAGATTAGTACCAGAACAATGGCGAAATAGAGTCAATCAACACTATATGGCTCAAAATAAAGATTTAACAAAATGGGATTCAGATGAAAAAGAAAGATTAATACATTACGAAAAAAAAAATGATTTTCAAGCGAATTCATTACTGAATCAAGAATATAAACTGAATCAAGAACAAAAACGGAATCAAGAACAAAAATATAAAAAAGATAATTTTAAAAAACACTATAGATATAATTTATTATCATATATATTTATTATATATCAAGATATGAGGGACTCATATACTTATGGATCACCATTACAAGTAAATAAGAGGGAAGAGATTCCTTATAATTACAACATGGATAAACGAAAATTTTTTGATATATTGGGGGATATTCCTATCCATAATTATCTAACGGGGAAAACGGGGAAAACGGGGAAATTTTCGCATAGAAAATTTTTTAATTGGAGAATTCTTAATTTTTGTCTTAGAAATAAGACCGATATTGAGTCCTGGGTCGATACCAGTACCAAGAGTAAGAAGACCAGTACCAAGAGTAAGAAAACCAGTACCAAGAGTAAGAAAAATATTAAGACTGTGATTAATAATTTTAATAATTATCAAATATCGAATCTGGAACTTTGGTTCTTCCCAGAATTTGTGCTACTATATAATGCATATAAGGTTGAACCATGGATCATACCAATAAAACTACTTCTTTTCAATTTTAATTTTAATGGAAAAAAAGAGGATCTTGTATCAGATGCAAAAAAAAAAAGAAAATTTAGATCCGTTCTCTCAAATCAAGAAAAAGATGTTGAAGAAGATTATGGTAAATCATCCAATCAAGAAAAAGGTAAATCATCCAATCAAGAAAAAGGTAAATCATACAATCAAGAAAAAGATGTTGAAGAAGATTATGGTAAATCATCCAATCAAGAAAAAGGTAAATCATCCAATCAAGAAAAAGGTAAATCATACAATCAAGAAAAAGATGTTGAAGAAGATTATGGTAAATCATACAATGAAGAAAAAGGTAAATCATACAATCAAGAAAAAGATGTTGAAGAAGATTATGGTAAATCATACAATGAAGAAAAAGGTAAATCATACAATCAAGAAAAAGATGTTGAAGAAGATTATGGTAAATCATCCAATCAAGAAAAAGGTAAATCATACAATCAAGAAAAAGATGTTGAAGAAGATTATGGTAAATCATCCAATCAAGAAAAAGGTAAATCATACAATCAAGAAAAAGGTAAATCATCCAATCAAGAAAAAGGTAAATCATCCAATCAAGAAAAAGGTAAATCAGATCAAGAAAAAGGTAAATCAGACAATCAAGAAAAAGATGTTGAAGAAGATTCTGGTAAATCAAAAAAACATAGAAAGGAAGACGAGAGCAAGAGAGAAGCTCGTTTATTCCTACAAAAGTATTTGTATTTTCAATTCGGATGGGATGCTGATTCTTTCGATGAAAAAATAATCAAAAATATCAAAGCATATTCTTTCATTCTTGGCCTGATAAATATGAATGAAACTTTTCTATACTCTGTTAGAAGAGGAGGAACGAATCTGGATATTTTGATGGATTCGGCGGATAAGTTACTTTTAACTTATCAATACCTACTCAAAAAAGGAGTATTGATTATCGAACCAATTCGCCGGTATGTAGAAATTGATGGACAATTTATTCTATATCAAACTATAAGTATTTCATTGGTTCATAAAAATAAACATGAAATTAATCAAAGACGCAAAAAAAAAACAAGACGCAAAAAAAAAAACTATATTGAAAAAAATAATTTTGATGAATCCATTGCAAGACATCAAAAAATGACTGAAAATAAAGACAAAAATCATTATGATTTGTTTATTCCTGAAAATATTTTATCCCCTAACCACCGGAGAGAATTGCGAATTCGAATTTCTTTCAATTCAAGGGATAAAAATGGTATGCATAGAAATCCAGTATTTTTAAATAATGTAAAAAACTGTGGTCAAGTTTTGAATAAAAACAAACATCTTGATAGTGATAAAAAGAAACTAATTAAATTAAAGTTCTTTCTTTGGCCCAATTATCGATTAGAAGATTTAGCTTGTATGAATCGCTATTGGTTTAATAGTAATAATGGCAGTCGTTTCAGTATGGTAAGGATACATATGTATCCGCGTTTGAAAATTCGTCAATGGTACATTTTTCCATATATTATGATTGAAAACCGGATTGATTAATTTTATTTGAAAAAATTATAAAGTTCATAACGAACTTAAAATCATTGTGCATATTAAAATGAATGGTATTATTATTATTACTGATCAGTAAAATTCACATTCAAAAAAAGGGGGAGAGAAATTTTTGTTTTATGGTAAAAAATTCATTCATCTCAGTTATTTTTCAAGAAAAAAAAGAAGAAAACAAGGGGTCCGTTGAATTTCAAATAGTCAGTTTCACCAATAAGATACGAAGACTTACTTCACATTTGGAATTGCACAAAAAAGACTATTTATCTCAGAGAGGTCTACGTAAAATTCTAGGAAAACGTCAACGGCTTCTGTCTTATTTATCAAAGAAAAATAACATACGTTATAAAGAATTAATTAGTGAGTTGGATATTCGGGAATCAAAAAATCGTTAATTTGATTGAATTAGTCGATTTATTATATTTTTCATTTTGATGTACTTCTTTTCGTTTTCAACAATTCATGTAAGAATGAATCGAGGAAAAACTTATGAATCTATCAGCTACAGAAAAAGACCTTATGATAGTCAATATGGGACCTCACCACCCATCAATGCACGGTGTTCTTCGTCTCATCGTTACTCTAGATGGTGAAGATGTTGTTGACTGTGAACCAATATTAGGTTATTTACACAGAGGAATGGAAAAAATTGCGGAAAACCGAACAATTATACAATATTTGCCTTATGTAACACGTTGGGATTATTTAGCCACTATGTTCACGGAAGCAATAACCGTAAATGGACCAGAACAATTGGGCAATATTCAAGTCCCTAAAAGAGCCAGCTATATCAGAGTAATTATGTTGGAGTTGAGTCGTATAGCTTCTCATCTATTATGGCTTGGACCTTTTATGGCCGATATTGGTGCACAGACCCCCTTTTTCTATATTTTCAGAGAAAGAGAATTAGTATATGATCTATTCGAAGCTGCCACCGGTATGAGAATGATGCATAATTATTTTCGTATCGGAGGAGTAGCGGCCGATCTACCCTATGGCTGGATAGATAAATGTTTGGATTTCTGTGATTATTTTTTAACAGGAATTGTTGAATATCAAAAACTTATTACGCGAAATCCTATTTTTTTAGAACGAGTTGAAGGGGTAGGGGTTATTGGTGGAGAAGAAGCAATAAATTGGGGTCTATCCGGCCCAATGCTACGAGCCTCTGGAATCAAATGGGATCTTCGTAAAGTTGATCATTATGAGTGTTACGACGAATTTGATTGGGAAATCCAGTGGCAAAAAGAAGGAGATTCATTAGCTCGTTATTTAGTCCGAATCAGTGAAATGACGGAATCCATAAAAATAATTCAACAGGCCCTGGAAGGAATTCCGGGGGGTCCCTATGAGAATTTAGAAATCCGATGTTTTGATCGAGAAAGGGATCCAGAATGGAATGATTTTGAATATCGATTCATTAGTAAAAAACCTTCTCCTACATTTGAATTACCGAGACAAGAACTTTATGCGAGAATGGAAGCCCCAAAGGGAGAATTAGGAATTTTTCTGATAGGAGATCAAAGTGGTTTTCCTTGGAGATGGAAAATTCGCCCGCCGGGTTTTATCAATTTGCAAATTCTTCCTCAGTTAGTTAAAAGAATGAAATTGGCTGATATTATGACGATACTAGGTAGCATAGATATCATTATGGGAGAAGTTGATCGTTGAAATGATAATTTATACAACAGAAGTAGAAGATATCAATTCCTTTTACAGATTGGAATCCTTAAAAGAGGTCTATGGGATCATATGGATGTTTGTCCCTATTTTGACTCTTGTATTGGGAATCACAATAGGTGTACTAGTAATTGTATGGTTAGAAAGAGAAATATCTGCAGGAATACAACAACGTATTGGGCCTGAATACGCCGGCCCTTTGGGAATTCTTCAAGCTCTAGCAGATGGAACAAAACTGCTTTTCAAAGAGAATATTCTTCCATCTAGAGGAAATACTCGTTTATTCCGTATTGGACCGTCTATAGCAGTCATATCCATTTTACTAAGTTTTTCAGTAATTCCTTTTAGCTCTCGCCTTATTTTAGCCGATCTCAATATCGGTATTTTTTTATGGATTGCCATTTCAAGTATTGCTCCTGTTGGACTTCTTATGTCAGGATACGGATCAAATAATAAATATTCCTTTTTAGGTGGTCTGCGAGCTGCTGCTCAATCGATTAGTTATGAAATACCATTAACTCTATGTGTTTTATCAATATCTCTACGTGCGATTCGTTGAAATATAAACTTTTCTTTTCCCTATTCCTTTCGTTCTATAAAATAAGCTGAATGGATTGAATAGATATCTTCGTTATTTTATTATCCTTCAGGTTGATAAACTAAATTAGATAGTTATATATGAGTGAAAGAAAGCAGCTTATAAATTCGCAGTAAATTAAACAAAAAAAAATTTAATCTCATTTCCTATGTACAAGAGTTAAGTGGAAGAAAACATAAGTGGAAGAAGTCTTTACCCCAAGACGGGTTGATTAGTCAATCTAGCTTGAAGCGGGCTCAAAAGATCAACCGTATAGAGTTTTGGCTATCCTTTGTATAGATTCCCATACATGTATTGCCAAACCAAACGGGGGATTGAACAAAAAAATGAGTGGATGGTTAGGAACACCAAAATACACAAAGGATTAGTAATGGAGATTATGTAAATTATATAAAAAGGATATTTCTGGATAACATAAAAAGAATACTAATTGGGGCTTTAAATTAGTAGAAATGAGTAGGCAGTACTACCCACGATTCCGGTCCAGAGTATGCTCCTATCCACCGATTAAAGTAATGACTATCAGGAACGAAATAATCCTTTACTATTTTTTAGTTTAAGCCCCCATTCGTAATTTTCTCAGATCAGAAAGAAGAATAGGAACGAAAAAGAAAGAATAAAAAATAAATATTTTTTTTTTTTTTATTCTTTCTTTCATATATATAGAGAGATATAATCTGTGTCATGATTTATGAGCTAATGTAATATTTAATTTTTTTCGTAATCGAAAACAATGGGTTGAAATATCTATTGATATTTCTACAAGAAGTATTTTATTGAAGGCTTAAGTTATTACTCAACAAATAAAAATTGAAATTAGTAACGGGCGAGATCAATTCAGAAGCACTTTTTTTATTCTTCATAATATAGCAGACAGAATTCCATTGGTATAATTTTGGACCTTCCAATCCATTTTTTCTCTATCTATTCTACAACCATACGAAGAGAAATAATACTGATTCGGTCCTTAAATTTATTTGTGACCCACGAGGAGCCGTATGAGTTGAAAACCTCATGTACGGTTTTGGACTAGCGATGGGAACAGTGATGTTATCATCGACTATAATTATCTAACAGCTCAAGTACAGTTGATATAGTTGAGGCGCAATCAAAATATGGGGTTTGGGGATGGAATTTGTGGCGTCAGCCAATAGGGTTTATCGTTTTTCTAATTTCTTCTCTAGCAGAATGTGAGAGATTACCTTTTGATTTACCAGAAGCCGAGGAAGAATTAGTAGCAGGGTATCAAACCGAATATTCGGGTATCAAATTTGGTTTATTTTATGTTGCTTCCTATCTAAATCTATTACTTTCTTCCTTATTTGTAACAGTTCTTTACTTGGGGGGTTGGAATATTTCCATTCCGTACGTATTCGTCCCTGAGCTATTTGAAATAAATAAAATGAATGGAATCTTTGGAACGACAATTGGTATCTTTATTACATTAGCTAAAACTTATTTGTTTTTGTTTATTTCTATCGCAACAAGATGGACTTTACCTAGGTTAAGAATGGACCAATTATTAAATCTTGGATGGAAATTTCTTTTACCCATTTCTCTCGGTAATCTATTATTAACAACTTCTTTCCAACTTCTTTCACTGTAAAGAAAAAAAGAATACGAGATTCATGACTTGGTTCAAACAAGAGAAAGAAACAAACATAAAATTATTCATAGATATTCACGATATGTTCCCTATGGTAACTGGGTTCATGAATTATGGCCACCAAACAGTCCGAGCAGCAAGGTACATTGGTCAAGGTTTCATGATTACCTTATCCCACGCAAATCGTTTACCTGTAACTATTCAATACCCTTATGAAAAATTAATCGCATCAGAGCGTTTCCGTGGGCGAATCCATTTTGAATTTGATAAATGCATTGCTTGTGAAGTATGTGTTCGTGTATGCCCTATAGATCTGCCTGTTGTTGATTGGAAATTTGAAACGGATATTAGAAAAAAACGATTGCTTAATTACAGTATTGATTTCGGAATTTGTATATTTTGTGGTAACTGCGTTGAGTATTGTCCAACAAATTGTTTATCAATGACTGAAGAATATGAACTTTCTACTTACGACCGTCACGAATTGAATTATAATCAAATTGCTTTGGGCCGTTTACCAATGTCAGTAATTGACGATTATACAATTCGAACAATTTTGAATTCGCCTCAAAGAAAAACTGAGTAAGTAAACCTCCTATTCTATTAAAGAGAAATTTCCAATTCTTTTAAGGTTCCGTTTTGGTTTAAGTTAAAAGAATATTTGGTTTGACTTAAAAGAATGAGGCCTTTACTCTTTGTTTGGTCAATAAATAAAAATTCAATTACAAATTAACTGGTTGATAAGAATTTCGAATTCATTTTTCTTGAAAATCTATTAATATATTCGTAATTATTTCGAAATATATAGTTTCAAAAAACAAAATACCCTTTCGAACCGAACAAAAAAAAAGAATTAAAAACGAAACAATAATTGTACTTAGATCAATTCACACCTAATAGATTAGGATTTTATTCAATTAGGAACGTATCATAAAAAAAAAATTCCTGGTCGGGTCAATAAGATCATGAAAAGCATTTCGATTTATTTATCTCTTATTTTACATATAATGGATTTGCCTGGACCAATACACGATTTTCTTTTAGTTTTTCTGGGATCGGGTCTTATATTAGGGGGCCTGGGAGTGGTATTACTTACCAATCCAATTTTTTCTGCCTTTTCATTGGGATTGGTTCTTGTTTGTATATCCTTATTCTATATTCTCTCAAATTCTCATTTTGTAGCTGCTGCCCAGCTTCTTATTTATGTGGGAGCCATAAATGTTTTAATCCTATTTGCTGTGATGTTCATGAATGGTTCAGAATATTATAAAAATTTTAATCTGTGGACCATTGGGAATGGCCTTACTTCGTTGATTTGTACAAGTATTCTTGTTTCGCTAATTACTACTATATTAGATACATCATGGTACGGGATTATTTGGACTACAAGATCAAACCAAATTATAGAACAAGATTTGATAAGTAATAGTCAACAAATTGGAATTCATTTAGCAACAGATTTTTTTCTTCCATTTGAATTCATTTCACTAATTCTTTTAGTTGCTTTGATAGGTGCAATTGCTGTGGCTCGTCAGTAATAAATCTTTCTAACTAGGAATAGCAAGCAATCCAAATTAAACTTTTTTCTGTCTTATCGCATCTATTTTCCTTGAATTCTTGTTCGTGTATAAAATATAAAATAGAAATTCGTTTATTCGAGATATTTCCAATATATTCTTTTTGTTATATTCTATTCTAGTCAATCAAATCCGTTGAATTATTGTTCATATTAAAATGAATCGAAATTGATAAGGAGTTGGTCAATGATGCTCGAACATATACTTGTTTTGAGTGCCTATTTATTTTCTATCGGTATTTATGGATTGATCACGAGTCGAAATATGGTTCGGGCCCTTATGTGTCTTGAACTTATACTGAATGCGGTTAATATAAATTTTGTAACATTTTCTGATTTTTTTGATAGTCGGCAATTAAAAGGAAATATTTTATCAATTTTTGTTATAGCTATTGCAGCCGCTGAAGCAGCTATTGGATCAGCTATTGTTTCCTCAATTTATCGTAACAGAAAATCAACGCGTATCAATCAATCAACTTTGTTGAATAAGTAATATTAATAATATTAAATTATAAGATTCACCAATTTGAATTAGCATGTCCAATATGTTGGAATCTACATCATGTTTTCGAAAACGTAAGAAATCAAAGTATCTTGGTCCTTTCTTATGAGTTGATCCCGAAGGAAATTGATTAGAAAATTTCTGGTAAATCGTTGATTCATCTGGTGTTTAACTATAATGATTCATTTACAAGTTTACTAGATTGAAATTTTATGATGTTCAAAAAATTATAGATCCCATGTCACATTCAGTAAAAATTTATGATACATGTATAGGGTGTACTCAATGTGTCCGAGCCTGCCCCACCGATGTGTTAGAAATGATACCTTGGGATGGATGTAAAGCTAAGCAAATTGCTTCCGCTCCAAGAACAGAAGACTGTGTTGGTTGTAAGAGATGTGAATCCGCTTGTCCAACAGATTTCTTGAGCGTTCGAGTTTATTTATGGCATGAAACAACTCGAAGTATGGGTCTAGCTTATTGATACGTTCCCGAAAACCCCACTTGAATACATTTTGAATCCATTTTATTTTTTTTTTACTGAAAAAACCCGTGCTCAAAAAAAATCTTTTTTGAGCACGGGTTTTTCTGGTCCAAGTGCATCTTGTCTTTACCACGAATTATTTTCCTTGGTTAACAATAATTGTAGTTTTACCAATATCTGCAGGTTCTTTAATTTTCTTTCTTCCTCATAGAGGAAATAAGCTAATTAAGTGGTATACTATGTGTATATGCATATTTGAACTCCTTCTAACAACCTATGCATTTTGTTATCATTTCCGATTGGACGATCCATTAATCCAGCTGGAGGAAGATTATAAATGGATAAATTTTTTTGATTTTTACTGGAGATTGGGAATAGATGGACTTTCTATAGGGCCCATTTTACTGACAGGATTTATCACTACTTTAGCTACTTTGGCGGCTTGGCCAGTTACTCGAGATTCGCGATTATTCCATTTCTTGATGCTAGCAATGTACAGTGGTCAAATAGGATCATTTTCTTCTCGAGACCTTTTACTTTTTTTCATCATGTGGGAGTTCGAATTAATTCCCGTTTATCTACTTCTATCCATGTGGGGGGGAAAGAAACGTCTGTACTCGGCTACAAAATTTATTTTGTACACTGCGGGGGGTTCCATTTTTTTATTAATAGGAGTTTTGGGTATCGGTTTATACGGTTCTAATGAACCAACATTAAATTTTGAAACATTAGCTAATCAATCGTATCCTGTCGCACTGGAAATCATATTCTATATTGGATTTCTTATTGCTTTTGCTGTCAAATCGCCGATTATACCCTTACATACGTGGTTACCAGACACCCATGGGGAGGCACATTACAGTACTTGTATGCTTCTAGCCGGAATTTTATTAAAAATGGGAGCGTATGGATTAGTTCGCATCAATATGGAATTATTACCCCACGCTCATTCCATATTTTCTCCCTGGTTGATAATAGTGGGTACAATGCAAATAATTTATGCAGCTTCAACATCTCTTGGTCAACGGAATTTAAAAAAAAGAATAGCCTATTCCTCCGTATCTCATATGGGTTTCATAATTATAGGAATTGGCTCTATAACTGATACGGGACTCAACGGAGCTATTTTACAAATAATATCTCATGGATTTATCGGTGCTGCACTTTTTTTCTTGGCAGGAACGAGTTATGATAGAATGCGTCTTTTTTATCTCGACGAAATGGGTGGAATGGCTATTCCGATTCCAAAAATATTTACGATGTTCAGTATCTTATCGATGGCTTCTCTTGCATTACCGGGCATGAGTGGTTTTGTTGCAGAGTTGATAGTCTTTTTTGGAATAATTACCAGCCAAAAATATTTTTTAATGCCAAAAATACTAATTACTTTCGTAATGTCAATTGGAATGATATTAACTCCTATTTATTCATTATCTATGTCACGTCAAATGTTCTATGGATACAAGCTATTTAATGCTCAAAGTTCTTATTTTTTTGATTCTGGACCACGAGAGTTATTTGTTTCGATCTCTATCTTTCTACCAGTAATAGGTATTGGTATTTATCCGGATTTTGTCCTCTCATTATCAGGTGAGAAGGTCGAAACTATTCTATATAATTATTTTTATAGATAGTTTTGATGAATAAAACAAAAAATCAAAAAGTAATCCTATGATTTTTAAAATTGTTCGTTGTACAGTGAAAAAAAAAAGAAAGAAGTCTTTTTTCTTCTCTTAAGTTTAAGTTAAGTAAAAAAAGGTAAAAGAATTAAATTGAATTTTAATCAGACATCTTTGGCTTTTGTTAGAACCTTTTGAATCAAGTAGTGGAGTGATTCAAAAGGTTCTTGACAGCTTACAATAAGTTTTCTTATATATACGCTGTCCTATCTTAGTATTTGTTAGGCTTAGCCTTTTTATTCAATTCAATTAGATGTTAATGTAAATGAACCATAACTATGTAAACCTATTCCTAATAGATTGACCCCAAAATAGCATATCCAAATTATAAGAAATCCCATAGAAGCCACAAGTGCGGAATTTACACCTTCCAAATTTTTATTTGTTCGGGTATGTAAATAAATCGCGAATACGGTCCAAGTAATAAATGCCCAAGTTTCCTTTGGGTCCCAATTCCAATATGATCCCCACGCCTCATTAGCCCATACGGCTCCCGAAAGAATTCCTATGGTTAAAAAGATAAACCCGAGACTAATAATACGATAACTCCAACGATCCAATTGTTGAGTCAATTGATACCTGTAAAAATTTTTAGAAGAAAGAAAATAAGTGTTTAATAAAACATTGCTTCTTTCATTCATGTATTGGATTTCGCCAAACGAAAATGACTGATTTAATAAATTATTGTTTTTACCAATAATTTTTATGGCTTTTCGAAATGTAATGACTAGAAGAGCTACTGATAATAATGATCCACATAAAAGAGCTGCATAGCCTAATACCATCATACTTACGTGCATCATTAACCACTGGGATTGGAGAGCAGGCGCTAATATTGCGGATTGATGCATTTTGGTTAAAAGACCCGAAGTGGCAAAGCCTTGGGTAAAAATAACACTTGGTGCGGTTATTGCGCTTAAATCATTTTTACGCTTTTTAAAATAGTAAACCATATGAATAAGGGAGAAACCCCATGAAAGAAAGATTAATGATTCATATAAATCACTTAATGGGAAATGTCCTGAATAAATCCAACGAGTGACTAATAATCCTGTTATACAGAAAAAGGTAACTATCATGCCCTTTTCTGATGAATCATATAGTCCTACGACTTCATCGACTAATAAGAATAAGGTTAAAAAATGAATTGTAATTACAATTGAAACGACCGAAAAGGATATATGAGTTAATATATGCTCTAAAGTTGAAAAAATCATAAGAATTCTGAAAAAAGCGAGGGTTTCTAGATTTTATGGAATGGAAATCAGGAATTAAATTCATTATAGGACTTATTCTATCTCTTTTAGAAGATACTATGCCGCTACTCGGACTCGAACCGAGATGCTCTAGCACTGCTTCCTAAGAGCAGCGTGTCTACCGATTTCACCATAGCGGCTTGCTCGAAATCATAATAAGCCATTTTTTATTCAATCGTCGAGATTGAAGGTGAAGGGGTCAATTCAATGTAAAATGTAAAAGAAGCATTTAATTTAAATTGATGAATAAAAACTCGTTTAAATAGCAATTTGAAGGTTCAAAAAGAATCTTTATTATTTATCGTTTTATTTAATTATCCTTTTTTTTATTTAATATTTAATTTAATATTTAATTATTTCAACAGAGATTTTATAGTTTGTGTTTTCCTAAAAGAGAACTCCTCTATTGTAACTAAACTAACTAGTTGTAACTTCAATTCATAGATAGAATTCAACAAAAAAATGTTCTTTATCATTTTAATTTTTTAATGATTCATCTCTCATTCTTTTAATGATTTTTATGAATCTATAAAAAAAAAAATGCTTATCAATTGAATGAATAAATGAATGAAAAAATATTATTTTTAGAGATCACAATTTCAGCACCACATCCAATGATTTCAAAAGATTTATGTAATTTGCATAGCTTTGTATTAATCGTTAGGATTTTGCGTTTTAAGGATTTATCAAACCAACTAGATATTGGGTTGTACACGTTACGTTATATAAAAAGCGTTTCGATTCCTGTCATAATTGTACCATACTTCAAAAAAGTATTTCGAATTTCGAATTCTAAAAATATGTCTTGATTCATCTTCTTATACAAACATAGAATTTTTTTAGATCATTTTAAATTGATACATTATTTGTATATCCACTAAATTATAAAGGGAGTTTTCTCAATTGGGTTGAAAGCAAGGGAAGGATATATAGTAATTCAGAGAAAATAATGATTCATAAAGTTACAAAATTGAAACTTAATGGATTAGTTTCAACAACCCAGTTAAAGCTCTTATATATATGTGCTCCGATATAGCTATAGTATAAATATACAAATTTTTATTATTTAATTATTTAATTATTTATTATTATAAATTGAAATTGAATATTATAAAAATAACAAATTATTATAACACTAAGATACCAAATGGGGCGATGGGGAAAATGAGAATCCCCATCCCGGAAATGAAAAAAAAAAAGATATTCAAAAAAGAAAACCTTTGTATCTTATTCGAGTTAAACCAATTCAGATTAAAAAAAAATTATTTGTCGTACAAAAAAACTTTTTGAATTACCCGTAAAAATAGATCTCGATAATGAAAAAGCTTTCAACGCCGCCCAATATCCTTTCTTTTTCCAAACATTTTTTCGAATACGCTTTTTTGATGTAGAAGTACGTTTTTTTGGAACTGCCATTCAAAAAAAAGGTTATTTAGTGCTATAGTTGGATGTCAAAGACATCTATTTTTAAAACAAAATGATCGGTGTCTTTATGTCATTATTTATCTATTCCTATAGATTTTCTAGATTAATAGATTTTCTAGATTATAATTATCTATATACTACTATATAAATTTCATAAGAACTAAATAGAGATGGGAAAATAACATAAAATGCTTCTATTCTAGAAAAAAAAAAAAAAAAAAATATGATATAACCTTTTTTTATTTATATTCCATACACTATCCAGAAAAAAAGAAGAATTTGTATTTAATTTATTGGTACCTTTCTTTTTTATATCTCCATTCAAATCTATAGGATAGATTAGGATCTATTATGATATATAAATTGAATTGATGAAATCAAAAAAACGTAAAAAAGAGTCTTTCCTTCTCTATCTCTGCCTATTTTTTTTGTCGTCCTACATTTATAATTTATACATCTCCATTTATACACGAAAAATACATCAAAACAAAAAAATGTAAAAAAACCATTTTATTTACCTAATAAAAAACAAACTTGAATTTTTTAAAACAAACTTGAATTTTTTTCTATTAATTGGTAATTGGTCAAGCTCGAAGAGAGAGTATGCCCAATTTTCATTTTCAATCAAATTCGAATGAGACTCGTAATTAATCTGTTAAAGGATACATAATTTTGAAAAAAAAAAAGAATATTTTTTTTTTCCATTAGTAACTCGGTGATATCATTTGATTACTTCTAACTTCGAAATTTGAATATTTTTGAAATATTTGAGAAAGATTAAAAGATTAATAATAGAAAATTCCAGTTAACTTTGTAATATCTTGATTGTATTATTGCTCCCTTTCCATCAAAAGAGATAAGAGCCGGTGAATCAGAAACGATTAATTAAGAAAGAATAAGAAAAAAGTTTTTATGGAGCATACATATCAATATTCATGGATCATACCTTTTGTGCCACTTCCAATTCCTATTTTAATAGGAATGGGACTCCTACTTTTTCCGACGGCAACAAAAAATCTTCGTCGTATGTGGGCTTTTCCCAATATTTTATTGTTAAGTATAGTTATGATTTTTTCGGTCGATCTGTCTATTCAGCAAATAAATAGAAGTTCTATCTATCAATATGGATGGTCTTGGACCATCAATAATGATTTTTCTTTCGAGTTTGGCTACTTTATTGATTCACTTACCTCTATTATGTCAATATTAATCACTACTGTTGGAATTTTTGTTCTTATTTATAGTGACAATTATATGTCTCATGATCAAGGATATTTGAGATTTTTTGCTTATATGAGTTTATTCAATACTTCAATGTTGGGATTAGTTACTAGTTCTAATTTGATACAAATTTATATTTTTTGGGAATTGGTTGGAATGTGTTCTTATCTATTAATAGGGTTTTGGTTCACACGACCTGTTGCGGCAAACGCTTGTCAAAAAGCGTTTGTAACTAATCGGATAGGCGATTTTGGTTTATTATTAGGAATCTTAGGTTTTTATTGGATAACGGGAAGTTTCGAATTTCAAGATTTGTTCGAAATATTTAATAACGTGATTTATAATAATGAGGTTCATTTTTTATTTGTTACTTTATGTGCCTCTTTATTATTTGCCGGCGCAGTTGCTAAATCTGCGCAGTTTCCCCTTCATGTATGGTTACCTGATGCCATGGAGGGGCCTACTCCTATTTCGGCTCTTATACATGCTGCCACTATGGTAGCAGCGGGAATTTTTCTTGTAGCCCGCCTTCTTCCTCTTTTCATAGTTATACCTTACATAATGAATCTAATATCTTTGATAGGTATAATAACAGTATTATTAGGGGCTACTTTAGCTCTTGCTCAAAAAGATATTAAGAGGGGTTTAGCCTATTCTACAATGTCCCAACTGGGTTATATGATGGTAGCTCTAGGTATGGGGTCTTATCGAGCCGCTTTATTTCATTTGATTACTCATGCTTATTCGAAGGCATTGTTGTTTTTAGGATCCGGATCCCATTATTCATTCCATGGAAGCTATTGTTGGATATTCTCCAGATAAAAGCCAGAATATGGTTTTTATGGGCGGTTTAAGAAAGCATGTGCCAATTACACAAATTGCTTTTTTAGTGGGTACACTTTCTCTTTGTGGTATTCCACCCCTTGCTTGTTTTTGGTCCAAAGATGAAATTCTTAGTGACAGTTGGTTGTATTCACCGATTTTTGCAATAATAGCTTGGTCCACGGCCGGATTAACAGCATTTTATATGTTTCGGATCTATTTACTTACTTTTGAAGGACATTTAAACATTAATTTTCAAAATTATAGTGGCAAAAAAGGTAGCTCCTTCTATTCAATAAAACTATGGGGTAAAAAAGAAGAGCAAACAATGATTAACAGAAATTTTCCTTTATCCCCTTTATTAACAATGAATAATTTATTAACAATGAATAATAATGAGAAGCCATATAGAATTGGTGGTAATGTAAAAAAAGGGGCTCTTATTACTATTACGAATTTTGGCTACAAGAAGGCTTTTTCTTATCCTCATGAATCGGATAATACTATGTTATTTCCTATGCTTATACTGGTTCTATTTACTTTTTTTGTTGGAGCCATAGCAATTCCTTTTAATCAAGAAGGAATACATTTGGATATATTATCCAAATTATTAACTCCATCTATAAATCTTTTACATCAAAATTCAAATGATTTTGAGGATTGGTATCAATTTTTAACAAATGCAACTTTTTCAGTGAGTATAGCTTGTTTTGGAATATTTACAGCATTCCTTTTATATAAGCCTTTTTATTCATCTTTACAAAATTTGAACTTACTAAATTCGTTTGCAAAAAGGGGTCCTAAAAGAATTTTCTTGGATAAAATAATATATTTGATATACGATTGGTCATATAATCGTGGTTACATAGATACGTTTTATTCAATATCCTTAACAAAAGGTATAAGAGGATTGTCCGAACTAACTCAT
>NW_028322916.1:50000-60929 GCF_047325235.1 Durio zibethinus | reverse complement strand
CGCAATTGAACAGATCGCGCAAGTTCAAATTGACGTAACATAAAACCTATTAGTCCGAAAGCGCCGTGGAGAGCAACAAATGTCCACAGACCGCCTAATTGACACCAACGAGTAAAATCTCCTTGTGCTTCAGGACCCCATAGTAACAACAAAGAATGTGCTAAACTATTAGCAGGAGTAGAAACTGCGGCGGTTAAGAAATTGCAGCCTTCCAAATAGGAACTGGCCAATCCATGAGTATACCATGAAGTTACAAAGGTTGTACCTGTAAACCAACCCCCTAAAGCGAAATAGGCACAAGGAAAGAGCAATAGGCCGGACCAACCTACAAAAACGAAACGGTCCCTACGTAACCAGTCATCCATAATATCAAATAAATCATTTTCATCTTTGGTAAATTTACCAAGGGCTATAGTCATAGCAATCCTCCTATTCAACTACTTCAACCATTTCCGAGCAC
Organism: Durio zibethinus; assembly: GCF_047325235.1. Classification (NCBI taxonomy): domain Eukaryota; kingdom Viridiplantae; phylum Streptophyta; class Magnoliopsida; order Malvales; family Malvaceae; genus Durio; species Durio zibethinus. Next base: position 60,469 of record NW_028322916.1, on the reverse strand, counting down.
CTTATGTTATGGGGGCGTTCGGGGATTCGATTTTTTATGTATGATTTGATTTCTCGTGCACTGCCCCTTATAATTAATTGGTTTCGAATATAAAAAAATATTTTCTTGTATTGGTCCATAACCTGACTTAGGTAAATCCATGAACTCAATTCGTTTATTCTTTCCTATTTTTACTAGTCGTCTGAACCTGAACCATGAATTGTCTTATGGCTCATCAATCAGATAGATGAATTTTTTGAACGAACTGTTCAATTCAAGGAAGAAGCGACCCCTTCTCTCGCTACTGGTTGATCCCCAGATCTACCCCTCTCCCTCCATCAACTAACCTTATTCTTGGATCTTGTTCGTGAGATTGATAAAAATCAATATTTTTTTTGTATTCTTCTAATTTCTATGTGTATTAAATTACTATAGTCTGATATATATATATATATATATATATATATATATTATTTCTTTTATTTATTTTATTGTTTTCTTTCTCATATTTCCTTCAGATGAATATAAAACAAAAAAAAACTCCAGAGTATATTTTTTCATTTCACGGGTCGAGAAATCCACTTCGAATATTTTTCTATTTACTTTTCTATATCAGAAAAAGAGAGAAGTTCCTATTTTTCAATCTAATACAATATTAAATTAAATAATAGGAGACTCAAAATGAAAGTTTCTTTTTCGCACTCACTCTCCATCACATTGTCAGAACAAAAGTGTCATATGTATCGATATGGAAATATTTGATATGTGAAGACATGATTTGATTTAGATTTATATCTAAAAAATTCTATATATTCTATATAGATAGAAATGGGTCTTGTTGTGTTCTGGAATCAAAGAAAGATAAGATATTGAAAAAGGCTCTTAGGTTGTAACTTGAAATAAACGTTTCTCTTTCTCTATAAAGGAATAGAATATTAATTTATTCCTAGTAACAAGAAGATTGAATCGGAAATATCGACAGATTCTTGTGGAGTCCAAATAAATATGAAAAAAAAAAAGAAATCTACTGTTCCAATTTCATCTCTATCGAATTTTAATATCAGAATAGTGGATATAGTCACGATTCAATGGGTTAGATCCACTTACTTTTTCTTTTGTTGATTTCTAATCTTTACAATTCTTTACAATGGATTTGATTGGAATAATATAATGCAAAATAAAAATAAAAATATATATATATATTTGTCAATTCAAGAGACGACTTATCATTATTCATTATAATAAACAAATGTTCAACTTTCTTTTAGAATTACTCTACTCTAACTCATTAGAATAATAACTTATTAGATAATAACTTATTAGAGTTAAATTATACAGTTTCTAATTAAATTATTATACATATACAGTTGGTTTTTTATTACCAATAAAAACAACACCCCTATTCTTCGTTTAAATATGAATACTACTATTTCACTGGAGTTTTATGAAAAAAAAAGCCAAAAGCCCCTTATCGGATTTGAACCGATGACTTACGCCTTACCATGGCGTTACTCTACCACTGAGTTAAAAGGGCCGTTCGATTCAATTACTGAATGAATCGATAAGATCTATTTATATATATATATATAAGTATAAGTTATATATATATAAGTATATGCAGTAGACTCATAGTGGCTAGTAGCTCATTCAGGAATGAGAATTCTAATTTACTTAACGTGTAGAGGGTAAAATGGGTTTATTGATATTGGATTTGATAAATATCAATGCAATGAATTGTTTCAAGGCCGATCATAATTGGCTTATCAGAACAGAACGAAATTCATTTATTTGATTTGATTAATAGATGTACCTTAGCAATTCGACATGGATCCAATATATTTTATCGAAACATGTGATGAAGAGATTTGCTTTGTCCACCGAACCCAATTTTTAGAAAAAAAAAAAAACACACATAATTTTCGATAACTTCTTGCTCCCTCTTCCCAAAATTCCAGATTTACTTTTTGTTAATTTCCTGGCTTAGTGTGAGATAGAAATACGCCTGTCTCGTCTTAATCTTAATAATGAGTGAATCAATGAATGAAAGTGGAAGAAATGAAGAATGAAAGTGGAAGAAATGAAGTTTAACTCCCCTTTTTATGTTTATGTCAGACCAATCACTTCCCGAAAGGATCTTATACTTTGTATTATTAATATAATCTAGTTTCTTTTTATAATATCGATTTATATAATATAATAATATAATAGATTGAATTTATCTAATTTATTTCTATATCTAATTTATTTCTATATAGAATAGAGTGGCGATTCAAATGAATGATTTATGAGTATAAATCATGAATCAAAAATGGAAAATCATAAAAGATGGAAAAAGCTTTCGGATCTAGTCATATCATTCCATTATATTGACAATTTCAAAAAACTGTTCATACTATGAGCATAGTATGATGTCGGTCAGGCAAATATGCCCCCATCGTCTAGCGGTTCAGGACATCTCTCTTTCAAGGAGGCAGCGGGGATTCGACTTCCCCTGGGGGTAGGGTACTACGAAAGGAAGTTGATCATGGATTATCAATAAACCTATAATTGATTCTTCCTGGGTCGATGCCCGAGCGGTTAATGGGGACGGACTGTAAATTCGTTGGCAATATGTCTACGCTGGTTCAAATCCAGCTCGGCCCAATAATTCGCTGATCCGCCATAACATAAAATGCCCATTTTTTTGTATTTTGTTTTCCAGAAAAGCCAAACAAAAAAATTAGGGAAGAATAAAAAAAGTCCAATTTTCTGATATATCCATCCCTACCGCTATTTGTTTTTTATTTGTTCTATTTATTTGTTCCCATAAATTCTGACCTTGATAATGATCTAGATTCATATCAGGATCATTAAGTATAAAGTTTAATGAAAAGAAAGAGTAAAGTAAAGAAAAAAGACTCTTTTTTTTTTTTCATTTTAAAATTGATTATCGATCGATTTGGCAATAACGAAAGGATTACTAGTAACTAGTAATCCGCGTTGCTCTCACTAAAGCGCATACCCGTATGGATATCAATATATCACTCGCGCCTTTGTTTGTTACAACACGGCGATTCGAATCTAAAATTTAAATAGAAAATGGCTTGAATGAAATCATAAGAATATCTATGCTGTACACTTTTCTTTATTGCCCTGGGATTGTAGTTCAATTGGTCAGAGCACCGCCCTGTCAAGGCGGAAGCTGCGGGTTCGAGCCCCGTCAGTCCCGACGGATACAATAAAAAAAAAATACATCAATTGATCCCTCCATTTTCTGTGAAAGGGAATACAAATGAAAGAATTTCATTCCCAAGGATAGCCTTTTTTATTTATTTTTTCCTTTCCATTTTTTGTTGGGGTTTATTTGTAAACTATTTGTAAACGGTGAAAGTGGAAAAGCAGTCAGATGATACATCATCAGATGATTGTACAAGGAAGGCGGTAGATTATCGAAAAGAAAGAGTGGAAAAGAATATATAGAAATAAAGGAAAGGAATTCTTTTGATTGGGCCAGGAATCCAATTTTGTATTCGGTGTGGATAAAAGAGCTTCCTATGTTATACTATTCAATTCTCGACGGTGAATCGATTTGATAGCTTAGATATTGTTATTCATGATATTGATCCGATTCGATGTCATTGAAATGTAAGTCATCGCATTGAATTTACAAGCGACAAATTTATCATCTCTATGGGATTAAATCCCGAGTTATTGCGAAGTAAAAAAAACAATGAAATTATGGAAGTAAATATTCTCGCATTTATTGCTACAGCGCTGTTCATTCTAGTTCCTACCGCCTTTTTACTTATAATATACGTAAAAACTGTCAGTCAAAGTGATTAATTTGAATGAAACTTGACTTTTTATCAAGGATTTAAGAAAAAAAGGATTCCAATTTCACGTCTTAAATAAATTAAATAAAATGAATGGACTAGAATCAGCAGTATCCTATCAAACTCGATAGTATGGTAGAAAAAAAATATGAATCTTTCTACCATACTATCCATATCTATTATTGTAATGTATAAAGATACAAGCTTAATATAGATGAATCTACAATATGTATCTTCATACATGTCGATATCAATTAAATATATGTAATGAAATATATGTAATGTACATAGTATCTCAATTTTATTTCTTCGCTTGATCTATTTTATTTGTGTTGATTTCAATCAATCTGAAATAATTGAAAGGCAAGTCTTACGATTTTCTAATTCTTTCATTTCATGGAACCGATTTTTAATTTAACTTCTTTTCTTTGATCCATGATATGAAATGAGTCAATAAAGCATGGCATAAATAAAATTCCTAAAATAATAAATAAAACAGGGGGTAAGTGTGCAATATGTGACTACACTAAGGCAAGATCTTATTAAATAAAAGAACTACTTTTTTTCTCTTTGAACAGTAACAGTAAAGAGGGAAGGAAATAAAAACAAACAAATACAGAAAAAAAAAAGGGGGGGGGGTTCCTTGTCCCTCATTGTCCATATATAACTCTGGTAAGAGCTGGTTCATCAAAATAGAAAATTTAGGAAGAATTCTTTTTTTTTTTTAATAAATTGCCTATCATCCGTATCCCTTTTACTTTCGAAATACGAACATGGGAATTATTGAAATGTTTGTTTGATTTTGATTGAAAGGGTATTATTCATAGAATACATTACTCCACTAGAATCCAAGAATTTCGAAATGAAGACTAATAAAATAGTTAAAAAGGCTTTGCAAAACGATCTAGAAAACAATTGATACGGTTTGATTCCTCAACCCAATTAGAAGTACCCCTAGAGTCCACTTCTTCCCCATACTACGAGTGAAAGGGAAAATGTAAAGACTACCATTAAAGCAGCCCAAGCAAGACTTACTATATCCATGTGTATTATGTCCCCTAATTTCTATGAATATGAAACAAATAGGAAGGAATTTTTCCATTATTGTTCACTAATAATAGTGGAATTACCGGTGCAGAGTCAAAAGGAAAAGGGAATTCTGACACACCACCGTTGATGAAACACTTCAATAAATCCGCTTATAACAAGTTCTTATATGATTTCTAGTAAAATCGAGAACCATTAAGCACAAGCAAAATACGCAGTAACACTTTTGGAAGTATCAAAAGAATGTTACTCACATGTAGCAATAATAAGACTTCTTCTTTCTTTTGGTGTCCCTTATTAAGTAAAAGCCAATTATCCATCCAATCTAATATTGATTGGATGCCTGAACACTCAGAGACTTTCATCAGTCTGTATACAAAGTATCTTCCAACCCTTCTACAACCATTCATTAGTTAATTAAACACTCCCGTTATCCAATCTAATTCAAGACTCCGATAGTAGCCCCTCTATTAGTAGGGGAGGGGCTACCATATCAAGATTTACTCATTCCCTTCCACTACTCTAGTTTTTCCTTGAATCCTAGACGTAAGGATTTACAACACTTTAGAAAACAAAACCTCCGGAAGTTTATAATCAAGTTTATAATCAAGAAAGTATCAAGAGTCCTTTTCTTACACTTGTTTTTGCCGGAGAAAATTGGTCGAGTTATATCAGCAAAACAGAATATAGGATTTCGCGTTTTGTTGTTGATCAGGCGACACCCGGATTTGAACTGGGGAATAAGGGATTTGCAGTCCCCCGCCTTACCGCTCGGCCATGTCGCCAAAAGGCTACAAACAAAAAAATGAGAGTATCCCCTTTTTATTTTTAGATTGGATCCATACCTTCAATTGGTTATAGTATCTCAAGACACACAATATCTAAAAACAAAAACTTTCCCTTTCTTTTTTCTTTTCTATTGAAAAAGAAAATGTGGATTCTCAGTTACAAAAGTAAAAATGCAGGACAAAAAAATTGGAACCATTAACTATTAACTATTGACGGCAAATTTATGGACGATTCTTCTTCACTTGTCTTTCTCTAATGGTATAAGAAAATAAAAATGGATACATAACTAATTAGTATTGATTTTTTTTTTCAATTTTTCAATTCAATAAAAAAACTTTCTTAATTTCAATTATAAATTATATAATTATAAATTATATTATAATAATATAACAGCAATTATGAGTCTATGTAAACCCCCGAACATAAGTTGTTACACAGCTCTAGTTATCTAATGAGGTATTTTATCTATCTAGATATGATGTCCATAGGGAATCAGCAAGAAATTATCGTGTTTCAATTTTTCATTGAATAGATTAAAATTAAAGAAAAAATAGAATTTTTGATAGAGCACGCCATGTGTTGTCTCCACTAGAGAGCTATAATGGAATAAAAAGAAAAGAGGAAAGACATATATAAATAGAAATGCTATATCTGCATATGTTTAATAAATACAAGCCCTCTTTTCGTACGCACTTCAATCATATTCTAAATATTCTACTAAAAAATAAAAAACTAAAAAATGGGTAAAAACATCTCTCTTCTCTGCGAATCATTTTTTGAACAGAACAATGGAATCTATGAAAAAATTAAGTGCTAGAAAAATCAACTCTCTCCCGATATATATTTTATGATTATTTTGTCTTTATCTCAACGAACAGATCAAATCAGGAATTCATTTCATTTTTCTGGTATTCAATCGGATTGGAATATGGAATATCATAATAATGGTAGAAATTGAATTATTATTTTTTTTTTTGATATTCTATACAAAACTCCATAAGGCTAAATGGCATTTATCAATTCTTTTATGTAGCTGTTTGTTATAAATATAAATTAAAATTTGAGTATAATTTTTCTTCTTCCGTTCATACGCATTTCATACATTCCATATATATTATATGGTATATGGAGTTAGATAAAATTTCATGTGATTCAGTAAACAGAATAGAAATTCAATTCCATCATTATTAGATCGATTCATATGATTCGATGAAGAATGAGAAAAGAATGGGATTTTTTTGATAAATGGGAAATTCAAAATGCTCGGGAATGAAAATGGGGAAATGTATACAATACCTGGGTTGAATCAGATACAATTTGAAGGATTTTGTGGGTTCATGGATCGGGGCTTAACAGAAGAACTTGATAAGTTTCCAAAAATTGAAGATACAGATCAAGAAATTGAATTTCAATTATTTGTGGAAACATATCAATTGGTGGAACCGTTGATAAAAGAAAGGGATGCTGTATATGAATCACTCACATATTCTTCTAAATTATATGTATCCGCAGGATTAATTTTGAAAACCAGTAAGGATATGCAAGAACAAACAATTTTTATTGGAAACATTCCTTTAATGAACTCCCTCGGAACTTCTATAGTAAATGGAATATACAGAATTGTGATCAATCAAATATTGCAAAGCCCCGGTATCTATTATCGATCAGAATTGGATCCTAACGGAATTTCGGTCTATACTGGTACCATAATATCAGATTGGGGGGGGAGGTTCGAATTAGAGATTGATAGAAAAGCAAGGATATGGGCTCGTGTAAGTAGGAAACAGAAAATATCTATTCTAGTTCTATCATCAGCTATGGGTTCGAATCTAAGAGAAATTCTAGAGAATGTTTGCTACCCTGAAATTTTCTTGTCTTTCCTGACCGATAAGGAAAAAAAAAAAATTGGGTCAAAAGAAAATGCCATTTTGGAGTTTTATCAACAATTTTCTTGTGTAGGCGGGGATCCGGTATTTTCTGAATCCTTGTGTAAGGAATTACAAAAGAAATTCTTTCAGCAAAGATGTGAATTAGGAAGGATTGGTCGACGAAATATGAACCAGAGACTGAATCTTAATATACCTCAGAACAATACATTTTTGTTACCGCGAGATATATTGGCAGCTGCGGATCATTTGATTGGAATGAAATTTGGAATGGGTACACTTGACGATATGAATCATTTGAAAAATAAGCGTATTCGTTCTGTAGCGGATCTCTTACAAGATCAATTCGGATTGGCTCTGGTTCGTTTAGAAAATGTAGTTAGAGGAACTATATGCGGAGCAATTAGGCATAAATTGATACCGACTCCTCAGAATTTGGTAACTTCGACTCCATTAACAACCACTTATGAATCCTTTTTCGGATTACACCCATTGTCTCAAGTTTTGGATCGAACAAATCCATTGACACAAATAGTTCATGGGAGAAAATTGAGTTATTTGGGCCCCGGAGGATTGACCGGGCGAACTGCTAATTTTCGGATACGAGATATCCATCCTAGTTACTATGGACGCATTTGCCCAATTGACACGTCTGAAGGAATCAATGTTGGACTTATTGGATCCTTAGCAATTCATGCCAGGATTGGTCGTTGGGGGTCTCTAGAAAGTCCATTTTATAAAATATTTGAGAGATCAAAAAAAGCACAGATGCTTTATTTATCCCCAAGTCGAGATGAATATTATATGGTAGCGGCAGGAAATTCTTTGGCCTTGAATCAGGGTATTCAGGAAGAACAGGTTGTTCCGGCTCGATACCGCCAAGAATTCCTGACTATTGCATGGGAACAAGTTCATCTTCGAAGTATTTTTCCTTTTCAATATTTTTCTATGGGAGCTTCCCTCATTCCTTTTATCGAGCATAATGACGCGAATCGGGCTTTAATGAGTTCTAATATGCAACGCCAAGCAGTTCCGCTTTCGCGTTCCGAGAAGTGCATTGTTGGAACTGGGTTGGAACGCCAATTGGCTCTAGATTCAGGGGTTCCCGCTATAGCCGATCAAGAGGGAAAGATCATTTCTACCGATACTGACAAGATTATTTTATCGGGTAATGGGGATACTCTAAGCATTCCATTAGTTATGTATCAACGTTCCAACAAAAATACTTGTATGCATCAAACTCCCCGGGTTCAGCGGGGTAAATGCATTAAAAAGGGACAGATTTTAGCGGATGGTGCCGCTACGGTTGGTGGCGAACTCGCTTTGGGCAAAAACGTATTAGTAGCTTATATGCCATGGGAAGGTTACAATTTTGAGGATGCGGTACTCATTAGCGAGCGTCTAGTATATGAAGATATTTATACTTCTTTTCACATACGAAAATATGAAATTCAGACTCATGTGACAAGCCAAGGTCCTGAAAGAATCACTAACGAAATATCGCACCTAGAAGCCCATTTACTCCGCAATTTAGACAAAAATGGAATTGTGATGCTGGGATCTTGGGTGGAGACGGGCGATATTTTAGTAGGTAAATTAACGCCTCAGGTGGCGAAAGAATCATCATATGCTCCAGAAGATAGATTATTACGGGCCATACTTGGGATTCAGGTATCCACTTCAAAGGAAACTTGTCTAAAATTACCTATAGGTGGGAGGGGTCGAGTCATCGATGTGAGATGGATCCAGAAAAAAGGGGGTTCTAGTTATAATCCGGAAACGATTCGTGTATATATTTCACAGAAACGCGAAATGAAAGTAGGCGATAAAGTAGCCGGAAGACATGGAAATAAGGGTATCATTTCCAAAATTTTACCTAGACAGGATATGCCTTATTTGCAAGACGGAAGACCTGTTGATATGGTCTTCAACCCATTAGGAGTCCCTTCACGAATGAATGTGGGACAGATATTTGAATGCTCGCTTGGGTTAGCAGGGAGTCTACTAGATAGACATTATCGAATAGCACCGTTTGATGAGAGATATGAACAAGAGGCTTCGAGAAAACTAGTGTTTTCCGAATTATATGAAGCCGGTAAGCAAACAGCGAATCCATGGGTATTTGAACCCGAGTATCCAGGAAAAAGCAGACTATTTGATGGAAGAACGGGGGACCCTTTTGAACAACCTGTTATAATAGGAAAACCTTATATCTTGAAATTAATTCATCAAGTTGATGATAAAATACATGGGCGTTCCAGTGGACATTATACACTTGTTACACAACAACCACTTAGAGGAAGGTCCAAGCAAGGAGGACAACGGGTAGGAGAAATGGAGGTTTGGGCTCTAGAGGGATTTGGTGTTGCTCATATTTTACAAGAAATGCTTACTTATAAATCTGATCATATTAGAGCTCGCCAAGAAGTACTTGGTACTATGATCATTGGAGGAACAATACCTAAACCTGAAAATGCTCCAGAATCTTTTCGATTGCTCGTCCGAGAATTACGATCTTTGGCTCTGGAACTGAATCATTTCCTTGTATCTGAGAAGAACTTCCAGATTAATAGGAAGGAAGCTTAATCGGAATGAATCAGAATTTGTCTTCTATGATCGACCGATATAAACATCAACAACTCCGAATTGGCTCAGTTTCTCCCCAACAAATAAGTGCTTGGGCCAATAAAATCCTACCTAATGGAGAAACCGTTGGAGAGGTGACAAAACCCTATACTTTTCATTACAAAACCAATAAACCGGAAAAGGATGGATTATTTTGTGAAAGAATTTTTGGACCTATAAAAAGTGGAATTTGCGCTTGTGGAAATTATCGAGTAATTGGAAATGAAAAGCAGGGCCCTAAATTTTGTGAACAATGCGGAGTTGAATTTGTTGATTATCGGATACGAAGATATCAAATGGGATACATAAAACTGGCATGTCCAGTAACTCA
>NW_028322916.1:37500-40000 GCF_047325235.1 Durio zibethinus | reverse complement strand
ACTGGTTTCTGCCGCTTCCGTTATTGCTGCTGGGTTGGCTGTCGGGCTTGCTTCTATTGGACCTGGAGTTGGTCAAGGTACTGCTGCGGGCCAAGCTGTAGAAGGTATCGCGAGACAACCCGAGGCAGAGGGAAAAATACGAGGTACTTTATTGCTTAGTTTGGCTTTTATGGAAGCTTTAACAATTTATGGGCTGGTTGTAGCATTGGCACTTTTATTTGCGAATCCCTTTGTTTAATCCTATAAACATGAGAATTGTGTATTTTTTTTTTCTTATTTTATGGCTTGGGACTTACTCCTCGCTTTTTCGAATTATATCAAGATTTCACCCCTACAATTACTTATTTGTTGGGACAATAATCCATGGGAAGGATTAATTTGAGGATGAGGAATTATCACACTGACTCGCTTTCTTCCTTCCCCTTCTTAGTTCAAGAGAAACCTTTTTTATTGTTTAAAGGAGTGTTGCAACAAATGAGGTATTTTGCCATTGACATGAAACCCGCCCCCCCCTAATTCTAATAAGTATCATTATTATTGGGAATTTTCAACTGAAAAAAAAAAATACATTTCTAGCTAAATAGAATCTATTTTTGACTCCGTTTAGACGTAGGTAAATAAAAATTTATAATAATGAATAATTTAATAATAATAAATTAATTAATATTAATAATAAATTAATAATTTATTAAAAAAAAAAAAGAAATACATAGAATTAGAATAATTAGAATAATCTAAATATGATAGAATAGAATAAATAGAAAAGGAGTCAAAGTGATATAATACAAAAAAAAGAACCGAGTTCTTTTTTTTTTTTTTTAGTCTATCTAAAATAAAATAGGAGATCATATGAAAAATGTAACCGATTCTTTCCTTTCCTTGGGTCACTGGCCATCCGCCGGGAGTTTCGGATTTAATACCGATATTTTAGCAACAAATCCAATAAATCTAAGTGTAGTCCTTGGTGTATTGATCTTTTTTGGAAAGGGAGTGTGTGCGAGTTGTTTATTTCAAGAATAGGCTGGATTCACCCAGTTGCACTTTTTTTCATTATAACTAGGAAAGAAAAGAGTGCATGATCCCGCGAATTACTTCTGAATAAATTTCAAAATCATATTTAAGAACCATAGCATTTCGTCATTCATTGGTACATCGACTTTGATTCTCTATTAACCAATAATCCGGGACCATTAACATGGTTAAGGCCAAACTGTTTGAAGTTCAGATGCAGCAGGGTACTCTTTCTACTACTATGTTAATAAATACAGAAATATTTTCAAATAGTGGAAAATGTTTTTTCGATATAAAACACTCATGTCGATAAAACGATTCGAGCCCCTTTTTCCAATGCTGAATCGATGACCTATGTATAAAGTGAGAAGAATTCTTTGAATTTGAAGAAAAAAAAAAAAGAAACAACTTTGCTGACAAATTACAATTATACATTATACAATTCTAAGTACAATTATACAATTATAAATTATTATAAATTAATTATATGTAAATTTTTTATTTATTATTTATTTATTATACTTTTTAGTTTAGTTTTTTGATATATTTTCTATTTTGGTCAGAAGAATCCTCCGAATATTCTGGTCTTGGATTAGTGATCAGTTTCGATATTTTGGAATATGAATAGAGAAGAGAGGGAGAGGGTAAGCTCATTACATTAGAAAAAAAAAAAAGATATGGGAATTAAGTCCCAATAAATAAGAAATAATTGAGCGTGAGAGCCAAATGAATCGAAATATTCATGTTTGGTTCGGGAAGGGATCATGGAATTTTTGAAATAAAAAAAAAAAATGAATGTAAAGATAATCTACTTTCATTAAGTGATTTATTAGATAATCGAAAAGAGAGGATCTTGAATACTATTCGAAATTCAGAAGAACTACGCGGGGGGGCTATTGAACAGCTGGAAAAAGCCCGGGCCCGCTTACGGAAAGTGGAAATGGAGGCAGATCGGTTTCGAGTGAATGGATACTCTGAGATAGAACGAGACAAATTGAATTTGATTAATTCAACTTATAAGATTTTGGAACAATTAGAAAATTACAAAAACGAAACCATTCATTTTGAACAACAAAGAGCGATTCATCAAGTCCGACAACGGGTTTTCCAACAAGCTTTACAAGGAGCTCTAGGAACTCTGAATAGTTCTTTAAACAACGAGTTACATTTACGTACCATTAGCGCTAATATTGGCCTGTTTGGGGTGATGAAAGAAATAACTGATTAGTCCTTTTTTTTACCTTTTACTTTACTGTAGGCATTATTTTTTTCTTCCAAAAAATAATTAGGAAATACTCATGGTAACTATTAGAGCCGACGAAATTAGTAATATTATCCGTGAACGTATTGAGCAATATAATAGAGAAGTAAAGATTGTAAATACTGGTACCGTACTTCAAGTGGGCGACGGCATTGCTCGTATTCATGGTCTTGATGAAGTAATGGCAGGTGAATTAGTAGAATTTGAAGAGGGTACAATAGGCATTGC
>NW_028322916.1:30000-35000 GCF_047325235.1 Durio zibethinus | reverse complement strand
TTGGCCCTTGGATACAAATCACGAGAATGTATATTCTTCCTCAAATCTTTCGTTGAGAGGTAAAGGATTAAATCCTTTTAAGAAATAAAGTTTTTGCTCGGAATATGAATCAAACCGAAGGACCCCTTAACTATTAAGGGGATTAATAGAACGAATCACACTTTTACCACTAAACTATACCCGCTACAATGCGATTATTGTATATAAAGAGACCCTTTGTCGAACAGGGGAATTGGGCGTAATCAAGATAGGATCACAAGATAGGGGGATAAAAAATCCTGAAAATTAGAGCCTTGCCGCCTTTTGTCAGAAGACTTGATAAAATTAGGAAAAGAGTAGTTATTTCATTTAAATAACTAAATAAAAATAACTAAATAAAAACTTCTTTCCTTTGTTATAGGAGTTTTGATAGATAGGGTTCGACAAAAGAACTTAGTCATAACATAAAAATGGATTGTGCAAAAATCCATAGTTTTTTTTATTATTTATTCTAGTTATTCTAGTAAAATAAATGTAAATAAAAAGAAAGAGGAAGAAAAGAAAGAATCGAAATGATATTTGGATTCTATATCATAGGAACGGAAATAGTACTTCTTCTGCTTCTGATTGTTGATTCAATCCAATAACAAGATTTTTTTGTTACAACAAGTCAGATCGCAGAATCATAGAAAAAATTATTTATTTGAGTTGAAAATAAAAAAATGAGCCCGGCCGGGTCAGTACCCGGCCGGTCCGTGGAAATTGGAAATAAAAAAGTCCCTTTTGAGCGAAATCAAAATGAAATGGAATTACTGATAAAAGTTGTATATATTTATATTCTATATAATAAAATTAAGAATCTATAGATATATAGATTAATAATACCCTAATAAGATTAATAATACTCTAATATTAATATAAATAAATAAAAATTAATATAATTAATATATTAATATAAATAAATAAAAATATAAATAAATAAAAATCTATATAACAAAATAACAAAGGTCTATATAACAAAGGAAAGAGGGCTTTTTTCAAGCATTTCTTTTTGCGTGCTGTAACTGTAACATAGTAATTATCTTTTCTAAATTAGGAGAGATGGCTGAGTGGACTAAAGCGTCGGATTGCTAATCCGTTGTGCGAGTTATTCGTACCGAGGGTTCGAATCCCTCTCTTTCCATTTCGGTTTTTGACAGTGGAATAGATCAAATCCTAATACCATTTATAAAAATGAAGCAAGGAACTCTCCCTTTTTTATTCTTCCCGTCCAGGATTACCAGGATTACGTCCCGGATCATTAGATAGGAGTCCGAAGATGAAGAGAGAAACAAAGAATATCGTTGCGGTGTAAACAACGAATTTAAGATTACGCATTGTACAACCTCCCATAGAATTTTTTTGTAAAAAGAAGAGAATGGATTCTTCGTTTTTATTTTTCTATTTATATACGCAATTATACGCAATTTTTATTTTTCTATTTATATATATACGCAATTATACGCAATTTTTATTTTTCTATTTTTATACGAAAATAGATTCCTCGTTTTTATACTACATAGCCTATTTTGACACCAAGAAATAAAGTGATTTCTAGAATTTCTAGAAATCGAAAAGAATTTTCAGAAATTCATTTATAATAAGAGTTGAGTTTTTCATTACAAAAAAAAATTCTTTTATACCAACAATTATATATTGTGGCGGACTTTAATCCAAATAGGGTTCTTCGGCGAAAAAGGGTCAGAATGAGGAAATGGGATGATCCAGCTTTATCATGGCTATCCAAGAATTTCAATCTTTGAATTGAGGGTTCGGTTCGTTCATAGTGTTCATAGTGTAAGACTTATCTAATCTTTTCAATTGTTACAATTTTTTTTTCTTGAATAAATCATGAATTTTTCTAGGACAGTATTAAGGATCTCATCGAAAACTTACAGCAGCTTGCCAAACAAAGGCTAAGAGAAAAAAGAGAACAGGTATTACTGGCATAAAATCTACGATTGGATTCAAAAAAGCATAGGCCTCGGGCAATTTGGCGAATAAAAAACTACTCGAAAAAAGGGCAGAATTCAAACAGATACAGATCAAATTAAAGATATTAAGATTAAGCATAACAAAATTTTGTTCTTGGAGATAATTTTGATTGAGTTATTAATATGTTTTTTGATATAAGGAAAAAAATGAAGAAAGGAAAATAAGGCAGACTAAACAATACTTCTTTGAACTCACCCAATCAAAAAGCCTTCAATTCTTACAAGAGAATAGAAGAAATCATACTTTCATACAATATCTTAATTGAATTATATGTAATGATCAATAAATTCGGTTTAATTCTCTATCCATACGTGCCAAAATCCTAGCAAGAATCTAATCTATTCCATAGTTATTTGGAACTGGAATTGACGAACAGGGAATACCCATATTAGTGTTTAGTAGTTTCAAATAGAAATCTAAATGGGGCGTGGCCGAGTGGTAAGGCAACGGGTTTTGGTCCCGCTATTCGAAGGTTCGAATCCTTTCGTCCCAGAGCCTACTCTTTTTATATATCAGAATAACGATATCCGAATCTAAATTGCTCTTTTTTTTTTAACAACCTTCTTTCTAAGAGTCAAATATTGGAGAAAATGTGATTCTTGCTTTTGATTTTTAATGATTTCTTAAGATTGGCACTCGAAGAACTGTGAGATTGGCGAATCTATTCTATCGAGTTATTTGATCTATCGAGTTATTTGAAGATGCAAGGCAGATTCAAAAAGATTAGTTTATTTGTGTTATTTATAATATTCGTAATATTATTATTATTAATTATATTATTAATTTCTTATTAATTAGAATAGAAAAGCTTAATATTAATAAAAGTATAAAAAAATAAAAATATATTGTATTCATACAATATGGGTTAATTTGAATTCTTATTGAGGCTTTTTCTTCCTAAATTATCTATTTATTTCATATAGATTCATATAGAAGGAAATTGATTTCATATAGAAGGAAAAAGTATAGATAGATTACTATGTATCGACTGAACCAATGACTATTCATGATTCCATAATTGAATCAATGTTCCAAACTAGAGGAATGTTATGGTAAAACTTCGTTTGAAACGATGTGGTAGAAAGCAACGTGCGACTTGAAGGACATGATCGGCTGTGGATGTCAAAACCCACCACCTTCCATTATGTAGAAATGAAGGTGCTTTTGGCTCGACATCCTTTGTTCTGTTCTATTATAATCCGTCTTTTTGTTGGGTTGTAATGTAAATAGTACAGGATGGAGCTCGAAGAGAAACATCCATTTTTCAGGGGCAAGGATCTAGGGTTAATTAATGGAAATAAATAAGTTGGAACAACTTCGTAAGTCTATTTTTGATATAGAAATCGAAAAGCTCCGATTCAAACTATTTTCAAATCAAAAAGAAAAATTGTTGGAATTGGTAAAACTCTTTCGATCAAAAGTGTATAATGCGGGAATTAATCGTTCATATGATTCTTTGATAGAAAGAAAAAAAGAGAGAAAAAGGGGCATGTTGCTGCCATTTTTGAAATGATTAAATATCGCCGAAGTAATGTCTAAACCCAATGATTCAAGACAAAGATAAAGGATCCTAGAACAAGGAAATACCCTTTTCAATTGTCTCAACAACTAGATCAAAATGAAGAATCGAAATCGATTCTAAACGAGACAAACAAAAAAAGGGGTTAGAGACCACTCAATAAAAGAATGCCTAAGGATTTTTTTTTGAGCATTTTGAGAGTTATTTGACTTGAGTTATGAGAGTACGAATGCTTTTTTCTTCTTTTTTTTTGAAAAAAAAAAGACGGGTTTAAATGTCTAATTGATTTGCCGGGTTTATGGATCTTTTTGACATTCTAATTACATACAT
Source organism: Durio zibethinus (assembly GCF_047325235.1). Taxonomy (NCBI): domain Eukaryota; kingdom Viridiplantae; phylum Streptophyta; class Magnoliopsida; order Malvales; family Malvaceae; genus Durio; species Durio zibethinus. The sequence goes on along the minus strand of NW_028322916.1, from coordinate 31,138 downwards.
TATAATTCCATACATAGACATAACTTTTAATAGACATAACTTTTAATCATTTTTTTTTTTTTTTCTCGAGCCGTACGAGGAGAAAACTTCTTATACGTTTCTAGGGGGGGGGTATTATTTAACTACATCTATCCCAATGAGCCGTTTATCGAATCGTTGCAATTGATGTTCGATCCCGAAGAGAGGGAAGAGATCTTCGAAAAGTTGGTTTTTATGATCCGATAAATAATCAAACCCATTTGAATGTTCCCGCTATTCTCTATTTCCTTGAAAAAGGAGCTCAACCCACAGGAACTGTCCATGATATTTTAAAGAAGGCCGGGGTTTTTACGGAACTTAGTCTTAATCAAACAAAATTCAATTAATGAAATACAAAAAAGAGGGGGTGGATGACTCATATCTAGCTTTGTATAAATTTTTCTTTATAATTTCCTCCCCCCTCTTTTGTTTTATTCATACTTTTTTATTTATTATTCGTATTTCTTATTGCTTTGCTACTATAGAATACCGTGTTCTATAACAGATTTTATTGAGCTAATTTTATTGATATAAAATATAGAGAAAAAAGATCAATTGAATAAATGAAGTAATTGCATTTAAAAAAATAACATAAAATAAGATAAAAAAAAAAAAATAACATAAAATAAGATAAAAAAACAGAGAAAATAACAAGAAAAAATAACATATAAAAATAGAAAATATTAATAATAATTAATAATAAATAATAATAATTAATAATAAATAATTAATAATAAATATTATAATAATAAATATTATAATAATAAATATTATAATAATAAAAATAATAAATATTATAATAATAAATATTATTAATAATAAAAATAATAAATATTATAATAATAAATATTATTAATAATAAAAATAATAAATATTATAATAATAAATATTATTAATAATTAATAATAAAAAATACAATATAATAAAAAAAAAAAAAAAAATTGACTTAATTCTTTTTTTCATTGTATTTTTTTATAGTCTTTTTTATATTCTTTATTCTTTTCTCAACATTTATATTCAAAATTTACAATCATATTGACAACAGTGTATCGAACAAATATAATTCGATCGTAGATAAATAGATCTATTTATCCCCGCCCACAAGTTTGGCACTTCACTT
>NW_028322915.1:115000-120818 GCF_047325235.1 Durio zibethinus | reverse complement strand
TTCTATATAAATTATTCTATTTCTATATAAATAATAATATTATAATTTTAGATAATTATCTAATTTTTATATTTATATTTATATTTTTATTAATTTATATTTTTATTAGAATATTAGAATTTATAATTCTAATTTTATTTAAAATTTTCTATTTAAATTAAATTTAAGTAAGATTAAATTTAAGTAAGTTAGAATTTTATATTTATAATTGTTCTTGAAGTCGAAAACGTTCCATTTGTTCCTGAATAGCGTCTTTCAAAAGCGTTTCCGCTTCCTCAGTGAATGTCTTGGTGGAAGATATGATTTCCTGAAACTGAGGTTTATTCGTTTTTAAGTAAGTACGTAAATCAACGAGAAATTTACTTACTTGTCCAATTTCTAATGAATCAAGATAACCATTCGTTCCGGTATAAATAGTACTTATCTGTTCTGCCACGGTAAGAGGGTCTGATTGGGATTGTTTAAGCAACTCACGTAATCGTTGACCTCTTGCCAATCGATTCTGAGTAGCTTTATCGAGATCAGAAGCAAATTGCGCAAAGGCTTCTAATTCGGTTAATTGGGCCAATTCCAATTTTGATTTACCAGCGACTTGTTTCATAGCTTTAATTTGAGCCGCAGATCCTACTCTGGAGACGGAAATCCCCACATTAATAGCAGGTCTGATTCCAGCATTGAATAGATCGGCGGATAAGAATATTTGTCCATCTGTAATGGAAATCACATTAGTAGGAATATACGCCGAAACGTCTCCCGACTGGGTCTCAACTATTGGTAAAGCAGTCATACTTCCTTCACCTAACTGAGAACTTGATTTAGCGGCTCTTTCTAAAAGGCGTGAATGCAAATAAAAAACATCTCCTGGATAAGCTTCACGACCAGGCGGTCTTCGTAATAGAAGAGACATTTGGCGATAAGCCTGTGCTTGCTTGGAAAGATCATCATAAATGATTAAAGTGTGTCGTTCACGATACATAAAATATTCAGCCAAAGCTGCTCCTGTATAAGGAGCGAGGTATTGTAATGTAGCTGGGGAATCCGCCATTTCGGCTACCACAATAGTGTACTCCATCGCTCCCTTTTCTTGGAAAGTGGTCACTACCTGAGCCACAGAAGATGCTTTTTGACCAATAGCTACATAAACACATATTACATTTTGCCCTTGCTGATTGAGAATCGTATCCGTGGCTACTGCTGTTTTACCGGTCTGTCTATCCCCAATAATTAATTCTCGCTGACCACGTCCTATAGGGATCATCGAATCAATAGCAATAAGTCCTGTTTGAAGAGGCTCATAAACGGAACGTCTCGAAATAATACCTGGGGCAGGAGATTCAATTAACCGAGATTCAGAAGCTGAAATTTCACCCCGACCGTCAATAGGCTTAGCCAGGGCATTTATAACACGACCCAAATAAGCCTCACTCACTGGTATCTGAGCAATTTTTCCTGTTGCTTTTACAGCACTTCCCTCTTGTATCATCAAACCGTCACCCATTAATACAACACCAACATTATTTGATTCCAAATTCAGGGCAATGCCTATTGTACCCTCTTCAAATTCTACTAATTCACCTGCCATTACTTCATCAAGACCATGAATACGAGCAATGCCGTCGCCCACTTGAAGTACGGTACCAGTATTTACAATCTTTACTTCTCTATTATATTGCTCAATACGTTCACGGATAATATTACTAATTTCGTCGGCTCTAATAGTTACCATGAGTATTTCCTAATTATTTTTTGGAAGAAAAAAATAATGCCTACAGTAAAGTAAAAGGTAAAAAAAAGGACTAATCAGTTATTTCTTTCATCACCCCAAACAGGCCAATATTAGCGCTAATGGTACGTAAATGTAACTCGTTGTTTAAAGAACTATTCAGAGTTCCTAGAGCTCCTTGTAAAGCTTGTTGGAAAACCCGTTGTCGGACTTGATGAATCGCTCTTTGTTGTTCAAAATGAATGGTTTCGTTTTTGTAATTTTCTAATTGTTCCAAAATCTTATAAGTTGAATTAATCAAATTCAATTTGTCTCGTTCTATCTCAGAGTATCCATTCACTCGAAACCGATCTGCCTCCATTTCCACTTTCCGTAAGCGGGCCCGGGCTTTTTCCAGCTGTTCAATAGCCCCCCCGCGTAGTTCTTCTGAATTTCGAATAGTATTCAAGATCCTCTCTTTTCGATTATCTAATAAATCACTTAATGAAAGTAGATTATCTTTACATTCATTTTTTTTTTTTATTTCAAAAATTCCATGATCCCTTCCCGAACCAAACATGAATATTTCGATTCATTTGGCTCTCACGCTCAATTATTTCTTATTTATTGGGACTTAATTCCCATATCTTTTTTTTTTTTCTAATGTAATGAGCTTACCCTCTCCCTCTCTTCTCTATTCATATTCCAAAATATCGAAACTGATCACTAATCCAAGACCAGAATATTCGGAGGATTCTTCTGACCAAAATAGAAAATATATCAAAAAACTAAACTAAAAAGTATAATAAATAAATAATAAATAAAAAATTTACATATAATTAATTTATAATAATTTATAATTGTATAATTGTACTTAGAATTGTATAATGTATAATTGTAATTTGTCAGCAAAGTTGTTTCTTTTTTTTTTTTCTTCAAATTCAAAGAATTCTTCTCACTTTATACATAGGTCATCGATTCAGCATTGGAAAAAGGGGCTCGAATCGTTTTATCGACATGAGTGTTTTATATCGAAAAAACATTTTCCACTATTTGAAAATATTTCTGTATTTATTAACATAGTAGTAGAAAGAGTACCCTGCTGCATCTGAACTTCAAACAGTTTGGCCTTAACCATGTTAATGGTCCCGGATTATTGGTTAATAGAGAATCAAAGTCGATGTACCAATGAATGACGAAATGCTATGGTTCTTAAATATGATTTTGAAATTTATTCAGAAGTAATTCGCGGGATCATGCACTCTTTTCTTTCCTAGTTATAATGAAAAAAAGTGCAACTGGGTGAATCCAGCCTATTCTTGAAATAAACAACTCGCACACACTCCCTTTCCAAAAAAGATCAATACACCAAGGACTACACTTAGATTTATTGGATTTGTTGCTAAAATATCGGTATTAAATCCGAAACTCCCGGCGGATGGCCAGTGACCCAAGGAAAGGAAAGAATCGGTTACATTTTTCATATGATCTCCTATTTTATTTTAGATAGACTAAAAAAAAAAAAAAAGAACTCGGTTCTTTTTTTTGTATTATATCACTTTGACTCCTTTTCTATTTATTCTATTCTATCATATTTAGATTATTCTAATTATTCTAATTCTATGTATTTCTTTTTTTTTTTTAATAAATTATTAATTTATTATTAATATTAATTAATTTATTATTATTAAATTATTCATTATTATAAATTTTTATTTACCTACGTCTAAACGGAGTCAAAAATAGATTCTATTTAGCTAGAAATGTATTTTTTTTTTTCAGTTGAAAATTCCCAATAATAATGATACTTATTAGAATTAGGGGGGGGCGGGTTTCATGTCAATGGCAAAATACCTCATTTGTTGCAACACTCCTTTAAACAATAAAAAAGGTTTCTCTTGAACTAAGAAGGGGAAGGAAGAAAGCGAGTCAGTGTGATAATTCCTCATCCTCAAATTAATCCTTCCCATGGATTATTGTCCCAACAAATAAGTAATTGTAGGGGTGAAATCTTGATATAATTCGAAAAAGCGAGGAGTAAGTCCCAAGCCATAAAATAAGAAAAAAAAAATACACAATTCTCATGTTTATAGGATTAAACAAAGGGATTCGCAAATAAAAGTGCCAATGCTACAACCAGCCCATAAATTGTTAAAGCTTCCATAAAAGCCAAACTAAGCAATAAAGTACCTCGTATTTTTCCCTCTGCCTCGGGTTGTCTCGCGATACCTTCTACAGCTTGGCCCGCAGCAGTACCTTGACCAACTCCAGGTCCAATAGAAGCAAGCCCGACAGCCAACCCAGCAGCAATAACGGAAGCGGCAGAAACCAGTGGATTCATGATAAGTTCCTCGCACCAAAATAAAGAAATGGTTAATGATACAATCATCCAATGAATTTTTACTTAATTATATTATTCCATCACTAAGATTCAACCTGCCCAAGTAACTAAGAACTCCGAATGGAAGTGAGAATATTATTGAACCGTCAGAACTATTTCGATATCTTTTTTTTAGTTCCTATCCACTGGATTTTTTTGAATCCGCGCATACTTTGTTCTTCCATTTCTTTTTTTCTAACCCATTCTTTGCTTTGAATTCTTCGTTTTGTCTTTATTTTATCTCTTTATTCATTCAATTCAGAGTCAAAGACGAAACAGAAGAACTTCTATTCTTCTATTGGAATCCCTATCTAAATCCACAGTAGTAGGGTGGATTAGATATATTTTGAGTTCATATATAACTAGTCAATATCTAATATCCCATATACATGTGTTTCTTACATAACGTAAACCAACTATTCATATCTTAGATTCAATCGGATTCTAGAATTATTCCTCAAAGGATGGACAAGAGTTGGCTTATAGCCATTAGATTCCATATACCTAATTCTACCCCCCCTTTTTTTTCTAATCATTTTTTATATCGTTTTTTGTCAATTCGTCCCTTCCTTTTATTTATCATTATCTCACACGGATACAATCTAAATAAATAGACGAATTCATTAGACCAAATCATTGCATAAAAATAAAAAATCAATATCAATATTTGATTGAGCTAAGTTCATGCAATTTATTTTATTATTTATTAAAATTTTCTTTTGGTCAATCGTTGCATTGAATGAAATCGACTGAAATGGGAATCATTCTATAGAAAGAACAGCTTTTTTTAAATCATAGACCCTAAATTGATACCATAAGAATTCCTATTCAAATTAGGACTCATAATATTGAAATTGAATAAACCAAAACAATATCAATATAAAGATAATATTCATTGAAGGGAAATAGGATATAAATATAAATAAAAAAAAAATGGACCAAACCAAAATTTTAGGAAAAAGTTAGATTAGATCTCTTTCCTTTTTTTTTTATTACAATTCTCTAATATCATAATCTTTTTTGTTATTACTCTAGACCGTCGTATTTGTATATTTATGGTCCCTAAGTAAATAGATTATCTTGAGTTGCGCATACATTGCATTGGACTAAGCTAAGCTAAAAAAAAAAAGGCTAGACTATTTCAAAAACAAAAACTAGTCAATGATGACCCTCCATGGATTCGCCTATATAAGCCGCAGCTAAAGTTGCAAAAATAAGAGCTTGAATCCCACTTGTAAATAATCCAAGGAACATGACAGGTATAGGAACGGCTGAAGGTACTAAAGAAACAAGAACAACAACTACTAATTCATCAGCTAATATATTCCCGAAAAGTCGAAAACTAAGTGATAGGGGTTTTGTGAAATCTTCTAAAATGTTAATGGGTAAAAGAATTGGAGTTGGTTGAATGTATTTACTGAAATACCCTAATCCTTTTTTGGAAAGACCCGCATAGAAATATGCTACTGACGTGAGTAAAGCTAAAGCAACAGTAGTATTTATATCATTCGTGGGTGCGGCTAACTCTCCATGAGGTAATTGTATGATTTTCCAAGGTAAAAGAGCACCCGACCAGTTAGAAACAAAAATAAATAGAAACATAGTTCCAATAAAGGGAACCCATGGACCATATTCTTCTCCAATCTGAGTTTTGCTCACGTCTCGAATGAATTCAAGAACATATTCGAAGAAATTTTGACCGTCGGTTGGAATGGTTTGTGGATTCCGAACAGCGA
>NW_028322915.1:97500-102500 GCF_047325235.1 Durio zibethinus | reverse complement strand
AAATTCTATTTTTTCTTTAATTTTAATCTATTCAATGAAAAATTGAAACACGATAATTTCTTGCTGATTCCCTATGGACATCATATCTAGATAGATAAAATACCTCATTAGATAACTAGAGCTGTGTAACAACTTATGTTCGGGGGTTTACATAGACTCATAATTGCTGTTATATTATTATAATATAATTTATAATTATATAATTTATAATTGAAATTAAGAAAGTTTTTTTATTGAATTGAAAAATTGAAAAAAAAAATCAATACTAATTAGTTATGTATCCATTTTTATTTTCTTATACCATTAGAGAAAGACAAGTGAAGAAGAATCGTCCATAAATTTGCCGTCAATAGTTAATAGTTAATGGTTCCAATTTTTTTGTCCTGCATTTTTACTTTTGTAACTGAGAATCCACATTTTCTTTTTCAATAGAAAAGAAAAAAGAAAGGGAAAGTTTTTGTTTTTAGATATTGTGTGTCTTGAGATACTATAACCAATTGAAGGTATGGATCCAATCTAAAAATAAAAAGGGGATACTCTCATTTTTTTGTTTGTAGCCTTTTGGCGACATGGCCGAGCGGTAAGGCGGGGGACTGCAAATCCCTTATTCCCCAGTTCAAATCCGGGTGTCGCCTGATCAACAAAAAACGCGAAATCCTATATTCTGTTTTGCTGATATAACTCGACCAATTTTCTCCGGCAAAAACAAGTGTAAGAAAAGGACTCTTGATACTTTCTTGATTATAAACTTGATTATAAACTTCCGGAGGTTTTGTTTTCTAAAGTGTTGTAAATCCTTACGTCTAGGATTCAAGGAAAAACTAGAGTAGTGGAAGGGAATGAGTAAATCTTGATATGGTAGCCCCTCCCCTACTAATAGAGGGGCTACTATCGGAGTCTTGAATTAGATTGGATAACGGGAGTGTTTAATTAACTAATGAATGGTTGTAGAAGGGTTGGAAGATACTTTGTATACAGACTGATGAAAGTCTCTGAGTGTTCAGGCATCCAATCAATATTAGATTGGATGGATAATTGGCTTTTACTTAATAAGGGACACCAAAAGAAAGAAGAAGTCTTATTATTGCTACATGTGAGTAACATTCTTTTGATACTTCCAAAAGTGTTACTGCGTATTTTGCTTGTGCTTAATGGTTCTCGATTTTACTAGAAATCATATAAGAACTTGTTATAAGCGGATTTATTGAAGTGTTTCATCAACGGTGGTGTGTCAGAATTCCCTTTTCCTTTTGACTCTGCACCGGTAATTCCACTATTATTAGTGAACAATAATGGAAAAATTCCTTCCTATTTGTTTCATATTCATAGAAATTAGGGGACATAATACACATGGATATAGTAAGTCTTGCTTGGGCTGCTTTAATGGTAGTCTTTACATTTTCCCTTTCACTCGTAGTATGGGGAAGAAGTGGACTCTAGGGGTACTTCTAATTGGGTTGAGGAATCAAACCGTATCAATTGTTTTCTAGATCGTTTTGCAAAGCCTTTTTAACTATTTTATTAGTCTTCATTTCGAAATTCTTGGATTCTAGTGGAGTAATGTATTCTATGAATAATACCCTTTCAATCAAAATCAAACAAACATTTCAATAATTCCCATGTTCGTATTTCGAAAGTAAAAGGGATACGGATGATAGGCAATTTATTAAAAAAAAAAAAGAATTCTTCCTAAATTTTCTATTTTGATGAACCAGCTCTTACCAGAGTTATATATGGACAATGAGGGACAAGGAACCCCCCCCCCTTTTTTTTTTCTGTATTTGTTTGTTTTTATTTCCTTCCCTCTTTACTGTTACTGTTCAAAGAGAAAAAAAGTAGTTCTTTTATTTAATAAGATCTTGCCTTAGTGTAGTCACATATTGCACACTTACCCCCTGTTTTATTTATTATTTTAGGAATTTTATTTATGCCATGCTTTATTGACTCATTTCATATCATGGATCAAAGAAAAGAAGTTAAATTAAAAATCGGTTCCATGAAATGAAAGAATTAGAAAATCGTAAGACTTGCCTTTCAATTATTTCAGATTGATTGAAATCAACACAAATAAAATAGATCAAGCGAAGAAATAAAATTGAGATACTATGTACATTACATATATTTCATTACATATATTTAATTGATATCGACATGTATGAAGATACATATTGTAGATTCATCTATATTAAGCTTGTATCTTTATACATTACAATAATAGATATGGATAGTATGGTAGAAAGATTCATATTTTTTTTCTACCATACTATCGAGTTTGATAGGATACTGCTGATTCTAGTCCATTCATTTTATTTAATTTATTTAAGACGTGAAATTGGAATCCTTTTTTTCTTAAATCCTTGATAAAAAGTCAAGTTTCATTCAAATTAATCACTTTGACTGACAGTTTTTACGTATATTATAAGTAAAAAGGCGGTAGGAACTAGAATGAACAGCGCTGTAGCAATAAATGCGAGAATATTTACTTCCATAATTTCATTGTTTTTTTTACTTCGCAATAACTCGGGATTTAATCCCATAGAGATGATAAATTTGTCGCTTGTAAATTCAATGCGATGACTTACATTTCAATGACATCGAATCGGATCAATATCATGAATAACAATATCTAAGCTATCAAATCGATTCACCGTCGAGAATTGAATAGTATAACATAGGAAGCTCTTTTATCCACACCGAATACAAAATTGGATTCCTGGCCCAATCAAAAGAATTCCTTTCCTTTATTTCTATATATTCTTTTCCACTCTTTCTTTTCGATAATCTACCGCCTTCCTTGTACAATCATCTGATGATGTATCATCTGACTGCTTTTCCACTTTCACCGTTTACAAATAGTTTACAAATAAACCCCAACAAAAAATGGAAAGGAAAAAATAAATAAAAAAGGCTATCCTTGGGAATGAAATTCTTTCATTTGTATTCCCTTTCACAGAAAATGGAGGGATCAATTGATGTATTTTTTTTTTATTGTATCCGTCGGGACTGACGGGGCTCGAACCCGCAGCTTCCGCCTTGACAGGGCGGTGCTCTGACCAATTGAACTACAATCCCAGGGCAATAAAGAAAAGTGTACAGCATAGATATTCTTATGATTTCATTCAAGCCATTTTCTATTTAAATTTTAGATTCGAATCGCCGTGTTGTAACAAACAAAGGCGCGAGTGATATATTGATATCCATACGGGTATGCGCTTTAGTGAGAGCAACGCGGATTACTAGTTACTAGTAATCCTTTCGTTATTGCCAAATCGATCGATAATCAATTTTAAAATGAAAAAAAAAAAAGAGTCTTTTTTCTTTACTTTACTCTTTCTTTTCATTAAACTTTATACTTAATGATCCTGATATGAATCTAGATCATTATCAAGGTCAGAATTTATGGGAACAAATAAATAGAACAAATAAAAAACAAATAGCGGTAGGGATGGATATATCAGAAAATTGGACTTTTTTTATTCTTCCCTAATTTTTTTGTTTGGCTTTTCTGGAAAACAAAATACAAAAAAATGGGCATTTTATGTTATGGCGGATCAGCGAATTATTGGGCCGAGCTGGATTTGAACCAGCGTAGACATATTGCCAACGAATTTACAGTCCGTCCCCATTAACCGCTCGGGCATCGACCCAGGAAGAATCAATTATAGGTTTATTGATAATCCATGATCAACTTCCTTTCGTAGTACCCTACCCCCAGGGGAAGTCGAATCCCCGCTGCCTCCTTGAAAGAGAGATGTCCTGAACCGCTAGACGATGGGGGCATATTTGCCTGACCGACATCATACTATGCTCATAGTATGAACAGTTTTTTGAAATTGTCAATATAATGGAATGATATGACTAGATCCGAAAGCTTTTTCCATCTTTTATGATTTTCCATTTTTGATTCATGATTTATACTCATAAATCATTCATTTGAATCGCCACTCTATTCTATATAGAAATAAATTAGATATAGAAATAAATTAGATAAATTCAATCTATTATATTATTATATTATATAAATCGATATTATAAAAAGAAACTAGATTATATTAATAATACAAAGTATAAGATCCTTTCGGGAAGTGATTGGTCTGACATAAACATAAAAAGGGGAGTTAAACTTCATTTCTTCCACTTTCATTCTTCATTTCTTCCACTTTCATTCATTGATTCACTCATTATTAAGATTAAGACGAGACAGGCGTATTTCTATCTCACACTAAGCCAGGAAATTAACAAAAAGTAAATCTGGAATTTTGGGAAGAGGGAGCAAGAAGTTATCGAAAATTATGTGTGTTTTTTTTTTTTTCTAAAAATTGGGTTCGGTGGACAAAGCAAATCTCTTCATCACATGTTTCGATAAAATATATTGGATCCATGTCGAATTGCTAAGGTACATCTATTAATCAAATCAAATAAATGAATTTCGTTCTGTTCTGATAAGCCAATTATGATCGGCCTTGAAACAATTCATTGCATTGATATTTATCAAATCCAATATCAATAAACCCATTTTACCCTCTACACGTTAAGTAAATTAGAATTCTCATTCCTGAATGAGCTACTAGCCACTATGAGTCTACTGCATATACTTATATATATATAACTTATACTTATATATATATATATAAATAGATCTTATCGATTCATTCAGTAATTGAATCGAACGGCCCTTTTAACTCAGTGGTAGAGTAACGCCATGGTAAGGCGTAAGTCATCGGTTCAAATCCGATAAGGGGCTTTTGGCTTTTTTTTTCATAAAACTCCAGTGAAATAGTAGTATTCATATTTAAACGAAGAATAGGGGTGTTGTTTTTATTGGTAATAAAAAACCAACTGTATATGTATAATAATTTAATTAGAAACTGTATAATTTAACTCTAATAAGTTATTATCTAATAAGTTATTATTCTAATGAGTTAGAGTAGAGTAATTCTAAAAGAAAGTTGAACATTTGTTTATTATAATGAATAATGATAAGTCGTCTCTTGAATTGA
>NW_028322915.1:40000-85000 GCF_047325235.1 Durio zibethinus | reverse complement strand
GGTGCTTCCTCTATCAATTAGATCCTTTATCCATAGAATAAAGTATCTAGGCATATATATTTCTTCATATTTTGACTTCTATGAAGTTTCTTTTTTTTTTTTCTTTTTTTGTTACAGCTGATAAAAATCGTTTTTTGGACGATGCAATATGTAGAAAGCCTATTTTATTTACTAGCGTATTTATTTACTAGCGTATTTGCTCTTTCTTTCCTTTTTTTTTTTATTTCTATAGTGGAGATAGTCGCACGTAATGACAGATCACAGCCATATTATTAAAAGCTTGTGGTAAGAACGGGTTTCGTTCTAGTGCTCGAAAATAATATTCTAAAGCTTTTGTATGTTCTCCGTTACTTGTGTGGATAAGGCCTATGTTATAGAGTATATAACTTCGATCATAGGGATCAATTTCTAGTCGCATAGCTTCATAATAATTCTGTAAGGCTTCCGCATAATTTCCTTCGGATTGAGCCGACATCCGTTACGGTCGTCATTCGATTCAACGAATTCTCCGTTCCAAAACCGTACGTGAGATTTTCACCTCATACGGCTCCTCCTTTATGTGCATAATGAGAATAATCCATGGAATTAAAAAAAAGGTCGAAATATTGTCATTATGAACTGAGCGGGGCTAATGTTTTTACAAGAAATCTCTAGCCAACCCTCTTGCAAAAGATCTTTTCTTACCATCAAGCGTGTTCGTACTAGATAAATAAAGTAAACTCCAACAATTTCTTTGTTCTCAACGCTCCTTAATTTCCAGGAATTAGTCACTTCAACAATCTTCGATGGTTATATGGGTATCCAAAGTACGAACAAGATGGATGTTTGTTGTCCCAACCATTTCTCTTAGTTCCGATCCCGATAAGGAAAGGGAATCCTTTATAACAATAACAAAGTTTTCGTGTTGTTGATTCCTAGATGTAGTGCTTCTTCCTCTATGCCGCCTATTGGTACTAGTGTAGTAGGGTTGACCCACAATACAGACCCATAGGTGTAACCTTTCGCTCAATACTCGAATCAACAATTGAAGCATCTGAGGTTGCATTAATCGGGGATACACGACAGAAGGAATTGCTTTATTTATAAACTTCACCTTCAACAAGCGTAGATTTCTTTTTTTTTTTCAATAGTCTTTTTTTTTTTTTTTCTATTCCGAATCATGTGTCTTTTTCCTAAGACTAAGAGCGGTAAAATAAAAATAAAAAAAAAAATATATATAAAATAATTAAAATATATAAAATAATTATAATTATATAATAATAATCAAATCGCACCATCTCTGTAATAAGTAAATGCCTCTTTTTCTCCTGAAGTTGTCGGAATTATTCGTAATAAGATATTGGCTACGATTGAAAAGGTCTTATCAATAAAATTTCCATTTATCCGCGATCTAGGCATAGGTAGCAATCCATTCTATAACTCTTTTCATTACCCCTTCGTGAGAAAAAAAAAAGGATCTCACAAACAAAGGAAGCGTACAGTACGAAATAACATAAAAGCAGACCCATTCCATAAAAAAAAAAAAAAAAAAGATATAGCCCTCTACTTTACTTCAATTTTTTTGGCAGGAATCAAGAAAAAAAAAAAAAAAGAAATATTTGAATCCTATTTTATTTCATCCAAATTTATTAGTATAAGAATTTATTAGTATAAGAATAAAATATAAAAAGAAAAAAGAATTATTACGATTTCATCGAAGTTGAAGAATCAAAAAATTTATCCTACGGATTAGGATAGATTAGCAAAATTAGAGAAGTTTTGATTAAATTATGATAAAAAGAGGAAAAATAATCGAATAATCGTTCTATGATGAAAATAAAATAACTGCCCTTTTTTGTGTTTTGTGCATAGCAGGTATACAACATATAATCAAATATAAAAATCCCTTAGAGGATTTATGAATTTGTAATAGATTTACAGAGTAAGAGGTTGTTGTTGAGAGATCTAAAACTGGAAAAGAATTTTAGAATTCTTATAGAAATGGGGAATTAGAGTCTAAAGAGAATTATGAACTAAAAATATCCATTAAGCATAGTCTAAAAAAAAAAAACCAATCGATTGATTTGATTCGTTTCAATTCATTGATTTAATCCAGTCCGGTAGAAATATCAGAAAAAAGATGGGAGTGCCTTTTTCGCAAACATGAATAGATATATATGGTATATGTTTATCGTATTATATTATTTATTTTTAACAGCCCCCTCACAAAAAAATTTCTTCGAGTCGGGAGGCTAAAGAAAAAGTGCTGAAAAAAGTGATGAAAAGTTTTCTATTTTTATAGCTAGTTTTCTAGTTAGAATTGATATTGTTCGTACCTCTCGAACAATCTAATATGAATAACTCGCTATTCGCTCGGGTTATCGGCCATAATAATTATGTAGGAGAGATGGCCGAGTGGTTCAAGGCGTAGCATTGGAACTGCTATGTAGACTTTTGTTTACCGAGGGTTCGAATCCCTCTCTTTCCGCACCTTCACCTAATTCGCCAATGTAACTGACTACAATGTATCAAATCAAATAAGAACAGATACTAAAGAGTTAGACCCTTCTTTGATATAGATTCTCTATTCCCAATTTCTTTTTAATACGGAATACGTAAAATAGCGTACAGGGGATGAAAATCTACCTACGGATCTATCATACATGAATAGGAGAAAAATAAAATTTCCGAATCAAATCCCTTACCCTGTCTTCCTTTACTTAACCTTAACTCAGGTGAAAAGGGAGCAGAACCCTTGTTTTGTTATTTTAGTTAGGTTTAAGTCTGACGAGAATAATATTCTACGACAAGCAATTCATTTATTTTCAAACCGACCCATTTCCTATCTATTATTTGATTGACTAATCCTTTATATTGTAATGTGTGAAGGGTCAAATGCTTTGGTAATTCCTCATGGGTGGATGAATCAAGATAATTTTGAATCAGAGTTCTAGATTTTTGTTCATCCCTCGCTGAAATAATATCTCGGGGTTTGCAGCGATAACTTGGTATATCTACTGTACGACCATTAACTAAAATATGTCTATGGTTAACTAATTGGCGGGCTTGAGGAATAGTTGAAGCCATACCTAATCGAAAAAGGATGTTATCCAAACGCATTTCAAGTAATTGTAGTAAAACCTGACCTGTTGACCCTTTTGCTTTTCTGGCAATACGAACGTATTTAAGTAATTGTCGTTCTGTAAGGCCATAATGAAAACGCAATTTTTGTTTTTCTTCTAAACGAATACGATATTGAGATTTTTTACCGGAGCGCGATCGGTTTCTAAGATCGCTTCCGGCTCTAGGACTTTTACTAGTTAGTCCCGGTAAAGCCCCCAGACGGCGTATTTTTTTGAAACGAGGCCCTCGGTAACGCGACATAAAGACTCCTTATTAATTTGAATTTTATTGAAATTTCATAAACCTAAATTAAAACTGAACTAAATGAAGCGAAATCGACTGAAGGATTGTACTACAAATATTAATGAGATGAATTGGATCAATATCCATACTTTTTTGTATTGTATATAATGTATATTGTATATAATGTATACAAAAAATAGAAATTAAAATAAAATATATATAATATATAAATATATTAAATATAAAATATATATTAAATATAAAATATAAAAATTAAAATCTAAAAATTAAACCAAAAAAAGTTTCCTTTTTTTTTTTCTTGATTTATTCTGCAAAGATCTAACTCCTCCAATTTTATTCCTAATTGAAAGTTTCTACGACATAATAAACGGATCGTTGACCTTTGGAAAGAAAAGGGGAAAAAGCTTTTTCAATGTTCTTTGATTTCAAAAAAACATTATCAATCATGTAAAAAAGTAAAAAAGCAAACAAATAGAGAAAGCCGGCTATCGGAATCGAACCGATGACCATCGCATTACAAATGCGATGCTCTAACCTCTGAGCTAAGCGGGCTCAAATAATAGAAATTTTGTATCCATAGGAATTCAGCAAACTATTACGATCTTATCTATTAACTATCTATTAGTTATTCATAATTACTATGAATTATTAATATGAATTATAGACTAGAATTTAGAAAAACTAGAATTTTAAATTTTAAATGCCATATTTATGCCATACATAATTTATGCCATATTTAATATAATCATATTTAATATAATGATATATAATAATATATAATAATATATAATAATGGTAGATTCAATCTAATATTCAATCTAATATTGATAGAATATAATAATTAAGAATAGAATAATATAATTCTATTTGATTATATTTTAATCATTCTATTTGATTATATTTTAATCATATTAAAAATGATATTTTAATTTAATCATATTTTAATTTAATCATATTAATATTTAATAACATTATATTTAATAATATTAAATTATAATAATATTATTATAATTTAATTCTAATTTTATTATAATTATAAAAATTATAAAAATAAATTATAAATATATTTATAATTTTTATAATTATTTATTATTTATCTCTATATTATATATTTTTATTTTATATTTATTTTATTATATGTTATCTTTATTCTATTAGTCTATTCTATTTAGTATTCTATTCTATTTAGTATTATATTCTATTTAGTATTATATATATAATTTAGTATTATATATATATTAGTATAATATTAGTATACTAAGTATAATATTACTATATTTTTTATTTTATATTTTTAGTATTTTTTAGTATATTTTTAGTATATTTTACATTTAAATTATATATAATTTTTTTTTTTTATATAGATATAGATATAGATTTAATTTAATAGATAGATTTAATTTTAATATAGATAGATAGATTTAATATAGATTTAATTTATTTATATTTAATATTTATTTATATTTAATATAGATTTAATATATATTTAATTTATTTATATTTAGTTTAGAATTATAAATAGAGTCTAATAATTAGATAATTATAGTGAAAATATTTTTATGCATTTATATATAATTTATATTTATATATAATTTATATATATATTATCATTATATAAATGATACGTTATAAGTCTAAATAATTAGAATGAAACTTTGTTTTTTAGACTAACTAATTCGAATTATCTTCGAAGTCGAAATAGAAATGAATGGAATAATTAGTTCTAGCTATTATGCTATTATACTAGAAAATAAATAATTAATAATGAATAAATTTTAAAATGAATAAATTTTAATAATGAATAAATTCAATTTTCATTTTTATTTTTATTTTTTTAGTTATCTTATTATGGTTATATAGGATAGTCTAATAAAAGAATAAGAATAAAAATAAAATTAAAGAAAAAAGAAAAGATGCAACCCATAGAAATGAAATCCAGATCATAATGAGAGATGAGAGACTCCTTTCTTTTGTTTTCATTCATAAAGGCGGAAGCTAAGACGAAAAAAAAAAAAAAAATCGACCGTTCGAGTAAATTGCCTGAGAAAACTGAGAGTAAGGGGGGCATATATATGTTATGGAATATCCATCTATATTGAATTGCGAATACAGAAATGATAAAATATTTTCTGATTGGACCAAATAAATACGGGTCTCCGATAGAGACGAAAGAAGATAAACAAACAAGAAATAAAATAGGTAAAGACCCTTCGATATAAGAATCAGTATCTATATCTACTAAATTCAATACTAAATTCAACGGTTTTCGCATAAAAAGAAAGAAAATAAATAAATGAAAGAAAGGGGAAAGGAAGGGAAGGAGAAAGGGGGAAGGAAGTGCATCCTAATGAGATCCTAATCTCAAGACACAAAGGGGATATGGCGAAATTGGTAGACGCTACGGACTTAATTGGATTGGATTGAGCCTTGGTATGGAAACCTACTAAGTGATAACTTTCAAATTCAGAGAAACCCCGGAATGAAAAATGGGCAATCCTGAGCCAAATCCTATTATTTTACGAAAATAAACAAAGGTTCAACAAGCGAGAATAATAAAAAAGGGATAGGTGCAGAGACTCAATGGAAGCTATTCTAACAAATGGGGTTGACTGTTGGTAAAGGAATCCTTATATCGAAACTCCAGAAAGGATGCAAGATATACCTATATAAAATATAAAATAAATAGGTATACTAATGAAAAACCAAAAAAGACGACTCGAACCCGTATTTTTTTTATTTATATGCAAAATCAATTTATATGAAAAATAAAAAGAATTGTTGTGAATCGATTCCAAGTTGAAGAAAGAATCGAATAGAATATTCATTAATCAAATCATTCACTCCATAGTCTGATAAATCTTTTGAAAAACTGATTAATCGGACGAGAATAAAGATAGAGTCCCGTTCTACATGTCAATATCAATACCGACAACAATGAAATTTATAGTAAGAGGAAAATCCGTCGACTTTAAAAATCGTGAGGGTTCAAGTCCCTCTATCCCCAACCCCAAAAAGCCCGTTTGCTATCTATTTATTTTATCCTACCCTTTTTGTTAGTGGTTCAAAGTTCCTTATGTTTCTCATTCATCCTATTCTTTTCCATTTTACAAGCGTATCCTAGCAGAATTTTGTTCTCTTATCACAAGTCTTGTGATATGATATATTGTGATATATATATGATATACGTACAAATCAACACCCTTGAGCAAGGAATACCTATTTGAATGATTCATAATCCATATCATTACTCATACTGAAATTTACAAAGTCTTCCTTTTAAAGATCCAAGAAATTCCCCTTTTAATTTAATACTTTTTCGTTTTTTTTTTTGTTTTCATTTTTAAGTGACATAGACCCAAGTCATCTAGTATTATGAGGATAATGCGTCGGTAATGGTCGGGATAGCTCAGTTGGTAGAGCAGAGGACTGAAAATCCTCGTGTCACCAGTTCAAATCTGGTTCTCGGCGTATGATTAATTTGTATGAGTATCTACTCTACAAATTAATTGATATAGATCGACATAATACATACTTATCTAGCTAGCTATCTGGAAGTAAACCCTCTCTTTATTTATTTTTTTTTTTTTTTTTGTTTCTATTTTTTAGATGAGCAAAGAGTCTATTATAATTATAATGTAGTAAAAAAAATAAATAATGTAGTAAAAGAAAAAAATTTCATTATCTTTCCTCTTCTTTTTTATTTGTTCACGCTGTGGCTCCTCACATTCAAAAAGAATGTTAATACTTCATACATATTTAATTAAAAAAAAAGATTAAAATAGTTGGTTGAAAGGCCCAACCAAAAGTCTGGTCTAGAGGAGTTCAAGGATAGAAATAACCAAGACTCATCTCAGCTACAGTACAAATAGAATCCGATTCCCTTTCATTTATTTATTTGTATTCTCTTTCATATTCCATTTCTTCATTCCTTTCTATGTGACTCTCTAGAGTTCATCTAAGTGATGTGCGCGATACAAAGTTCACGGTATAGAACCCTTGTTGTTCATCCTATTGTCTCGGCTCGTCCGAAATAAAATAAAAAGGTATCTTCAAAAATCGAGAATTTCAATGATGTATTGTCTTTTATTTCTTTTTATTTATTAGCCTATCCATAAGAATACGAATGAAACCTCAATTCCTCCGTTTGAGCTAGAAGAGAATGTACAAATATTCCTTGAATATTTGAAGTTGTAATTAGTTTCTTATCATTCAATGAGCGTCTTGTATTTCATAAAAATTGGGGGCAATGTAATCCTTACGTAAAGGCCACCCTATCCAACTTTCGGGCATTAAGATACGTTTCAGTCGTGGATGATTCTCATAAGAGATTCCCAACATGTCATAAGATTCTCGTTCTTGAAAATCCGCACTTTTCCAAACCCAGAAAACAGACGGAATTCTAGGGTTACTCCTTGGAGCAAATACTTTTATACATACTTCTTCCGGTTGATCTACACCATACTCTATTCTCGTAAGATGATACACACTGGCTAACAGTCCGCCTGGTGCTACATCATAAGCACATTGGGAACGTAGATAATTGTAACCATATACATATAAAATAACAGCAATGGAATGCCAATCCTCGGGCTTTATTTGTAAAGTCTCTATTCCTTGGTAATCGAAGCCCAAAGATCTATGAACTAGCCCGTGTTTGACTAGCCAAACAGACAAACGGCCCTGCATCTTTTTTATCTCTCCCGCACTTTTCTTTTTTATTTGTAATTTGTATAAGATAAGTATTTCACATTTACGATGAAATCGAATTTATGAAGATTAATTCGTTGTTTGTTATTCTGTTTCTGAATCCTACCTAATTCACTAATTCGTGGGAAGATATTGAACTTTTGTAGTTGAAAAATGTTTCAGGAGGAATCTCTGAAGTAGATGGTGGTTGATAGAGTAATCCTTGATTATAATTTCCAGTATGAGTACTGCGTACAAGACAAAACTTGTGATTGGTAGTAAAACACCGATCCCCCTGTTGAGATCTAATTCGATCTTCATAGATTTCGCGAGATATTTTCTTACGAAGTTTTGTTATAGCATCTATAACTGCCTCGGGTTTAGGGGGACAGCCCGGCAAATAGACATCCACAGGAATTAGCTTATCGACTCCCCGAACAGTACTATAAGAATCAGTACTGAACATCCCTCCTGTAATTGTACACGCGCCCATAGCAATAACATATTTAGGTTCGGGCATTTGTTCATATAATCTCACTAAAGAGGGAGCCATTTTCATTGTTACTGTTCCAGCTGTTAAAATTAGGTCCGCTTGTCTAGGACTCGATCTTGGGACCAGCCCATAACGATCAAAGTCGAATCGTGAGCCTATTAATGAAGCAAATTCAATGAAGCAACAACTGGTACCATAAAGAAGCGGCCATAAACTGGAGAGTCTTGACCAATTTGAAAGATCATTTAATGTAGTTGAAATAACTGAGTTTTGGGTTGTTCGATCAAGTAAGGGAAATTCAATGGAATTCATACTCAATGTTATTATTATTTTTACTTTTTTCTTTCTTTTTATTATCTGAATATTCAGGAACTAAGACCATTCCAATGCTCCTTTTCGCCATGCATAAACTGAACCAACAATTAGGATAAGCACGAAAATTAAAGCTTCTATGAATACGGGTACCCCCAATACATCGAAACTCATTGCCCATGGATAAAGAAAAACCGTTTCAACATCAAAAACAACAAAAACTAGAGCAAACATATAATAACGGATTCGAAATTGTAACCAAGCATCGCCCATTGGTTCTATACCCGATTCATAACTAGAAAGTTTTTCTGGACCCTTTCTAATCGGGGCTAAAACTCCAGAAATTAGAAATGCCAAAATAGGAATAGCACTTGATATTATTAGAAATGCCCAGAAAATATCATATTCGTAAAGCAGAAACATAGACGAACTCCTATGAATGTGAAAAATAGACCGGATTAGTCGATTCGACCTGGAATTCATTGTCAAGTCATCCACAACTGTTTGTTTAGTCAAACCAACAATTCAGTTTGATCGAATCGTCTAGTTTCGTTTGTTTGCTGTTGCGTTTTAAGATTTATTGATTGGAATTAATCCTATTTACATTTCACTTATTTCGATTTAATTTCGATATAGTACTAATTTGTATTCGATATAGTACTAATTTGTATAGTAATAGTATAAATAGATATTTATACTATTACATTTATACTATTACATAGATATTTATACTATTACTATATAGTATAGTAGAATACTATACAAATCCAAAACAAGTAAAACTTTTTTGTTTTCACTTCATTTCGTATTTTTCTAAATAAAAGGAATTCTAATATATAACTAATATCTAATATGTATTAGAAATAAAAAAAAAAAAAAAAAACCTTTTCTCTTTTCTATTATCTTATTATCTATTATATATATAGAATATATATAGAATATAGAATAAATTTATATATATATTATATAGTATATTATATAGTTATATATAGAATATAGAATAAATTTATATATAGTTATATATAGAATACATTTTTTATTTTCTATCTATATTTTATAGATATTATATCTTTTTATAGATATTATCTATATATATATTATCTATATATATATATTTAATATATATTATATATATTTATGAGATTCTGTTGAAATGCGCTTTTGTTTTCAGTTTCTGAGCGATCTCCCTGTGAGCGAGCTTATGGGAATGATTTTAACCAAGCAACTGGAAGCGACCAGTTCCAATCAACAAAGAATACAATAATTAGGAAAAAAACTATACAACTTTTTTTATTTGTATTTGGATATTCTTTATTGTTTTAGTTTGCTTTAGTTTTAAGAATATTATTTTCATTTCATTTTTATTAATTTAATAAATATTTTTTTATTAATTTAATAAATATTTTAAATTAATAAAATATAAAAATTAATAAAATATAAAAATTAATAAAATATAAAAATTAATAAAATATAAAATAAAAATATAAAATATAGGGCTATACGGACTCGAACCGTAGACCTTCTCGGTAAAACAGATCGAACTGATTATTATCAAAATGATTCGACCTATTTCAAAGACCCAACATGCATTTTTTTGCATTGGGCTCTTTCATTAACTGATAGAAATATCAGTTAGTCTACCATATATATATTTTTTCTCTTAGAAAAAAAAGGAAGATGGTTCCATGTGCTCTGATTCATTACTGATACAGGAGCACTACCAAAGTGTTTCAAAGAAGGGAAAGTTTATCTTGACGTAGGTCTGCTTCTGGCCTAGATCAACCTAAGTTAAATGAAGTCTCTATCATCCTGATTAAAAAATCAAAGATGAAACTTCATACACCTTAAGATTCATAGGACGAAAAGAGAATTTTTGAGGTCCTTATACTCATTATGCCTAGCATTGAATAGACTGGGTATTCGCCCTATCAATATCTCAAATCAATGATAGGTTCGATTCGGATCCTGCTCCTGCCTAAACGGCACCCGAATCGAACCAAACCATTTGTCAGGCTATTGTTCTCTTGTTTTGTTCCTTCAAAGTAATGGAGTAAGACATCGATTTCTCAAAAGGATCAATTTTTTTTGATTGCATGATAGACTCCCCTGAAAAACATTGGCGCGCGTGTAAACGAGGTGCTCTACCTAACTGAGCTATAGCCCTTGTGTTTGTGATACATATTTTATCATATTATTTAGATAATTTCTTGTCAAGATGAATATTACATGATCCAACATCATAATCATACCTTTTTGGTCGGTTTGATTGGTATTGCTTAGAAGTAATATCGGATTTATAATCCATCGATGTGATAGGTCCCTTTTCTTTCTCTTTATGATTCCTTATGATAATAAATGACCTACTTAACTCAGTGGTTAGAGTATTGCTTTCATACGGCGGGAGTCATTGGTTCAAATCCAATAGTAGGTAGAACTTATTAGATACCATTGATCCCGGTGTCTAATAAGTTTTTCTACCCACCTTCTTTTATTGATTTTCTATCTTTTTCATCCTATTCTATTTCCGTTTTCAATTTTCAAATTTTTCGTTAGATCAAATTTCACTATTTCACTTTTGATTGTATTTGATTCTATTTAATCAGCAGAATAAAAATGGGATGTAGAAACGAAAGTTCTGTTTATACGGAAATTCTTTCGATTAACCAACTAGTTACGAAATCGCGTTGATAGCCTTTACTCGTGTCCTAGCCCATCTGAGAGCTAGATTTGCCTCAATTGTTTGCCTCTTGCCTTCAGCTTTCCTCAAGTTAGCTTCCGCTATTTCAAGAGCTTGCTGAGCTTCTTGTGGATCAATGTCACTACCCTTTTCCGCATCCTTTCCAAAAATAGTGATTTCATTATTGACTATTCTAGCAAAACCACCCATCAGAGCCATCGTTAACCATTGGTCGTTAAGGCGTATTCTCAAAATACCTATATCTACAACTGTGGCAATAGGCGCGTGATTTGGTAATACGCCAATTTGTCCGCTATTAGTAGATAAAATGATTTCTTTCACTTCTGAATCCCAAACAATTCGATTATGGGTGAGTACGCAAAGATTTAAGGTCATTTATTCAATTTGCTCTCCATTTCTAAGTTCGTAGCCTTCGCAGTAGCTTCATCGATGTTACCTACCAAATAAAAGGCCTGTTCAGGAAGACCGTCTAATTCTCCGGAAAGGATCAATTGAAATCCTCTAATTGTTTCTGCTAGGCCAACATATTTCCCCGGGGAACCAGTAAATACTTCCGCTACGAAAAAGGGTTGTGATAAGAAACGCTCAATTTTTCGCGCTCTTGCTACGGTTAAGCGATCCTCTTCGGACACTTCGTCCAACCCCAGGATAGCTATAATGTCCTGAAGTTCTTTGTAACGTTGTAAGGTTTGCTTAACCCTTTGCGCAGTTTCAT
The DNA here is from genome assembly GCF_047325235.1 of Durio zibethinus. Taxonomy (NCBI): domain Eukaryota; kingdom Viridiplantae; phylum Streptophyta; class Magnoliopsida; order Malvales; family Malvaceae; genus Durio; species Durio zibethinus. Next base: position 72,730 of record NW_028322915.1, on the reverse strand, counting down.
AATGTTCCTTTCCAACGATTCGAGGTTGGAGCATAGTTGACGTTGAGTCTAAAGGATCTACCGCTGGATAGATACCTTTGGCAGCTAATCCTCTTGATAGTACGGTAGTAGCATCTAAATGCGCAAATGTTGTGGCAGGGGCAGGGTCGGTCAAATCATCCGCGGGTACATAAACTGCTTGAATAGAAGTTATGGATCCCTCCTTGGTAGAAGTAATTCTTTCTTGTAAAGAACCCATTTCGGTACTAAGGGTGGGTTGATAACCCACAGCGGAAGGCATTCTACCCAATAAGGCAGATACTTCGGATCCCGCTTGGACAAAACGGAAGATATTGTCTATAAATAGAAGTACGTTTTGTTTATTAACATCTCGGAAATATTCCGCCATAGTTAGGGCAGTCAACCCAACTCTCATACGAGCTCCTGGCGGTTCATTCATCTGACCGTAGACTAAAGCCACTTTTGATTCCGCAAGATTTTGTTCATTAATTACTCCAGATTCTTTCATTTCCATGTAAAGATCATTTCCTTCACGAGTACGTTCACCTACTCCGCCAAATACGGATACACCCCCATGAGCTTTGGCAATGTTGTTGATCAATTCCATAATGAGTACTGTTTTACCTACCCCAGCTCCCCCAAATAGTCCGATTTTTCCTCCACGACGATAAGGAGCTAAAAGATCGACTACTTTAATTCCTGTTTCAAAAATAGATAATTTTGTATCTAATTGTATGAAAGCGGGCGCAGGTTTATGAATAGGGGATGTTGTGCGAGTATCTACAGGACCTAAATTATCAACGGGCTCCCCAAGCACGTTAAAAATTCGTCCTAGGGTCGCTCCGCCGACTGGAACACTTAGAGGAGCTCCCGTGTTAATCACTTCCATTCCTCTCATTAGACCATCTGTAGCGCTCATAGCTACAGCTCTAACTCGATTGTTTCCTAATAATTGCTGTACCTCACAAGTTACATTAATTTGTTGACCGATGGTATCTCGACCCTTAACTACCAAAGCGTTGTAAATATTAGGCATCTTGCCCGGGGGAAAGGCTACATCCAGTACTGGACCGATGATTTGAGAAATACGTCCCAGATTTTCTTTTTCAAGCGTGGAAACTCCAGGAACAGAAGTAGTAGGATTTATTCTCATAATAAAATAAAGTGAAATATGTCAATTTTTTTTTTCGAAAATTTTCTAATAAAAAAAATCTTCGACAGCAAGTTGATCGGTTAATTCAATAAGAAATGGGGATTAGCACTCGATTTCGTTGGTACCATCCAATTGAATGCAATTCAATTGGATTGTTTCCTTATTCAATGAAGGAATTTTTAAGTTCAACCAACCTATTTGCAAAATATCAAGTGGATAAATAAATAACAATTTTGAGAGAGTCTTTCATTTGTCTATCATTGTCTTTCATTTGTCTATCATTATAGGCAATACCATCCATATTATCTATGGAATTCGAACCCGAACTCTATTTACGATTCCTTATTTCTATCTCATTAGCCCTTATTTCATTTCGTATTTTATTTTAGCATATCGATTTTTTTTTACGTCCAACCTATCCCCCCTTTTTCCATCTATATTCCTTTTTTTTCATTTCATAAACGAATTACGCATATTTTCACATCTAGGATTTACATATACAACATATATTACTGTCAAGAGTGAATTTCTTATTCTTTCTTATTTCTTATTATTGAATTTATATTATTTCTTATTTTATATTATTTCTTATTATCTTATTATCTTATTATTGATTATTATTGACTATTGACTTATTATTGAATTTATATTATTATAGTATTATCTTATTATTGACTATTGACTTATTATTGAATTTATATATTTTATATTTAATTTATATATTTTATATATATATTTTATATTTATAATTCTAATTATAATTATATATTTATAATATTTCTATTTCATTTATTTCATTTTCATTTCGATTCAAAAAAAAAGTAAGGAATTCTAAACTTGAAAAACACGGATTGGGTTGCGCCATACATATGAAAGAATATAGAATATGAAAGAATATAGAATAATGATGTATTTGGCGAATCAAATACCATGGTCTAATAAGGAACCTTTCGGATTAGTTGATAATTTTTTGAAAGATTTCTTCGAAAAGGTTTCATTAACTCCTAATTTATGCCGAGCAGACCTTGTTGTTGCGAAAATTTTCAATTCATGAGTTGTAGGGAGGGGCTTATGTCACCACAAACAGAGACTAAAGCAAGTGTTGGATTCAAAGCTGGTGTTAAAGAGTATAAATTGACTTATTATACTCCTGAATATGAAGTCAAAGATACTGATATCTTGGCAGCCTTCCGAGTAACTCCTCAACCCGGAGTTCCGCCCGAGGAAGCAGGGGCAGCAGTAGCTGCTGAATCTTCTACTGGTACATGGACAACCGTGTGGACCGATGGGCTTACCAGCCTTGATCGTTACAAAGGGCGATGCTACCACATTGAGCCCGTTGCTGGAGAAGAAAATCAATATATATGTTATGTAGCTTACCCCTTAGACCTTTTTGAAGAAGGTTCTGTTACTAACATGTTTACTTCCATTGTGGGTAATGTATTTGGGTTCAAAGCCCTGCGCGCTCTACGTCTAGAGGATCTGCGAATCCCTCCTTCTTATACTAAAACTTTCCAAGGCCCGCCTCATGGCATCCAGGTTGAAAGAGATAAATTGAACAAGTACGGTCGCCCCCTATTAGGATGTACTATTAAACCTAAATTGGGGTTATCCGCTAAGAACTACGGTAGAGCAGTTTATGAATGTCTACGTGGTGGACTTGATTTTACCAAAGATGATGAGAATGTGAACTCCCAACCATTTATGCGTTGGAGAGACCGTTTCTTATTTTGTGCCGAAGCAATTTTTAAAGCACAGGCTGAAACAGGTGAAATCAAAGGGCATTACTTGAATGCTACTGCGGGTACATGTGAAGAAATGATTAAAAGGGCCATATTTGCCAGAGAATTGGGAGCTCCCATCGTAATGCATGACTACTTAACAGGTGGGTTCACTGCAAATACTAGCTTGGCTCATTATTGCCGAGATAATGGTCTACTTCTTCACATCCATCGCGCAATGCACGCAGTTATTGATAGACAGAAGAATCATGGTATGCACTTTCGTGTACTAGCTAAAGCTTTACGTCTGTCTGGTGGAGATCATATTCACGCTGGTACAGTAGTAGGTAAACTTGAAGGAGAAAGGGACATAACTTTGGGCTTTGTTGATTTACTACGTGATGATTTTATTGAAAAAGATCGAAGCCGTGGTATTTATTTCACTCAAGATTGGGTTTCTATACCAGGTGTTCTGCCCGTAGCTTCGGGGGGTATTCACGTTTGGCATATGCCTGCTTTGACCGAGATCTTTGGAGATGATTCCGTACTACAATTCGGTGGAGGAACTTTAGGACACCCTTGGGGAAATGCACCGGGTGCCGTAGCTAATCGAGTAGCTTTAGAAGCATGTGTAAAAGCTCGTAATGAGGGACGTGACCTTGCCCGCCAGGGTAATGAAATTATCCGCGAGGCTGGCAAATGGAGTATGGAACTAGCTGCTGCTTGTGAAGTATGGAAGGAGATCAAATTTGAATTCGAAGCAATGGATACTTTAGATAAATAAAATTTGAATTCGAAGCAATGGATACTTTGTAATCCAGTAATTACTGTTGGTTTGTTGAATTGCAATTAAACTCGGCCCAATCTTTTACTAAAAGGATTGAGCCGATCCTAAAGATTGGTGTATTCTTTTCTATCCTATTCGTTCCGTGTTGGAATAGAAACTTATTGTATTAGTAGACGAGATTTTATTGTATTAGTAGACGATATTTTACGAAAAAGGTTCTTGATAGGAGAAAAATTTCTTTTTTCAATTTTTTCAGTGCGAATTTTACACAACATAGGGAAATCGCTATTTCTAATTGAAAATTTATATTTATAATTGAAAAGAAAAAAGTAAAGTATCATATATCATATATAATGAACTGATACTCCAGGTTCTCACAAACGAGAATCCTTTACTTCAATATTCACTCATTTAGTTTAATGATTGTATCCATTATGCGTATTCCGATAGGAAATAAATGATTTTTTTTTTTTCATCAAATGACTATTCATCTATTATACTTTACATCTAAATAGAGGCAAGAAAACTCTATGGAAAAATTATGGTTCAATTTTATCTTGTCTAAGGGGGAATTAGAATACAGATGTGGGCTAAGTAAATCAATGGATAGCCTTGGTCCTATTGAAAATACTAGTGTAAACGAAGACCCGGTTAGAAATGATATGGATAAAAACATTCATGGTTGTAGTGACAGCTCTAGTTATTACAGTAAGGTTGATCATTTAGTTGGCGTCAAAGACATTCGGAATTTCATTTCTGATGACACCCGAATTAGGGTTTTAATTAGGGATAGTAATCAGGATAATGATAGTAATCAGGATAATTATTCTCTATATTTTAATAGTGAAAATCAAATTTTTGAGATTGACAATGACGATCCCCACTATGATTTTAACTTGTATGATACTAACTATAGTTGGAATAATCACATTAAGAGTTGTATTAACTCTTATCTTCGTTCTCAAACCTGTATTGATAGTTCCATTTTAAGTGGTAGTGACAATTACAATGATAGTTATATTTATAATTGCATTTGTGGTTACATTTGTGTTGAAGGTGGAAATAGTAGTGAAGACAATGGTTTAACTCTAAAAGAAAGTTGCGCAAATGGTAATGATTTAACTCTAAAAGAAAGTTGCGCAAATGGTAATGATTTAACTCTAAAAGAAAGTTGCGCAAATGGTAATGATTTAACTCTAAAAGAAAGTTGCGCAAATGGTAATGATTTAACTCTAAAAGAAAGCATTTGTGGGTTCTATGCGAAAATGAAGATTGTTATGGATTAAATTATAAGAAATTTCTTAAGCCAAAAATGAATATTTGTGAATACTGTGGATATCATTTGAAAATGAGTAGTTCAGATAGAATCGAACTTTCGATTGATCCAGGTACTTGGGATCCTATGGATGAAGACATGATCTCTCTGGATGAATATTTGTGAATACTGTGGATATCATTTGAAAATGAGTAGTTCAGATAGAATCGAACTTTCGATTGATCCAGGTACTTGGGATCCTATGGATGAAGACATGATCTCTCTGGATCCCATTGAATTTCAGTATGACGAAGATGGTATTGATTATGATCCATTTCAGTCTGACGAAGATGGTATTGATTATGATCCATTTCAGTCTGACGAAGATGGTTCTGACGAAGCTGACGAAGATGGTTCTGACGAAGCTGACGAAGATGGTTCTGACGAAGCTGACGAAGATGGTTCTGACGAAGCTGACGAAGATGGTTCTGACGAAGCTGACGAAGATGGTTCTGACGAAGCTGACGAAGATGGTTCTGACGAAGATGGTATTGATTATGATCCATTTCAGTCTGACCAAGAAGAGCCTTATATGGATGGTATTGATTCTGATCCATTTCAGTATGACGAAGATAAAGTTCAGTATGACGAAGATAAAGTTCAGTATGACAAAGATAAAGTTCAGTTTGACAAAGATAAAGTTCAGTATGACAAAGATAAAGTTCAGTTTAACAAAGATAAAGATGGTATTAATTATGATCCATTTCAGTTTAACAAAGATAAAGATGGTCTTGATTCTGATCCATTTCAGTATGACGAAGATAAAGTTCAGTATGACAAAGATAAAGTTCAGTTTGACAAAGATAAAGTTCAGTTTGACAAAGATAAAGTTCAGTTTGACAAAGATAAAGATAAAGATGGTATTGATTATGATCCATTTCAGTTTGACAAAGATAAAGATGGTATTGATTCTGATCCATTTCAGTATGACGAAGATGGTATTGATTCTTATCCGTTTGAGTATGACGAAGATGGTATTGATTCTGATCCGTTTGAGTATGACGAAGAGCCCTATAAAGATCGTCTTGATTCTTATCAAAGAGAGACAGGATTAACTGAGGCTATTCAAACAGGTACGGGTCAACTAAACGGTATTCCTATAGCAATCGGGGTTATGGATTTTCAGTTTATGGGGGGTAGTATGGGATCCGCAGTAGGCGAGAAAATCACCCGTTTGATCGAATATGCTACCAATAATTTTTTGCCTCTTATTCTAGTGTGTGCTTCCGGAGGAGCACGCATGCAAGAAGGAAGTTTGAGCTTGATGCAAATGGCTAAAATATCTTCTGCTTTATATGATTATCAATCAAATAAAAAGTTATTTTATGTATCAATTCTTACATCTCCTACTACTGGTGGAGTGACCGCGAGTTTTGGTATGTTGGGGGATATCATTATTGCTGAACCCAATGCCTATATTGCATTTGCGGGTAAAAGAGTAATTGAGCAAACATTGAATATAACAGTACCTGAAGGTTCACAGGAGGCTGAATATTTATTCCATAAGGGTTTATTCGATCCAATCGTACCACGTAATCCTTTAAAGGGTGTTCTGAGTGAGTTATTTCAGTTCCACGGTTTTTTTCCTTTGAATCAAAATTCAATCAAGTAGAGTCTTAAGTTAAATTATTTTCTTTGTAGTGAAAAGGCAGTTAGTTAGTTTATCAGAATCAAAGTCAAAGCCCGCATAATGGGCTTTGACTTTGTGACATAAAATGGAATTGTCGAAAAACGAATTTTATCTTGCTCTATTGCGTATGTTTATATAATTCAAATATAGAAAAAATATAAATATAGAGTTTTGCATCTTTCTATATCTCCCGAGAATTCTATTTTTACTAAAAATCCCTGTTCTTGGATCGGATTCTAACGAATCGAATCTTTCGACAATTTGTAATAAACTCTTTCTCAATTTGTAATAAACTCTTTCTTTATTAAATTCAAATTAGAAATTAAAATTAGAAGACAAGAACAATAGAATAATAATAATAAGAAAAGTAGGAATAAAGTAAGATAATAAAGAAAGTGGATTATCTTATCATACACCTATTTTATTTCATTTAGAAAGATGGGCAAGTCCCTTTATTTAATTCTACATTCCTTGCACTTATTAGATAAGATATATATTAGATATATATACTCGCTTAGATATACTTAGTATTTAGATATACTTAGTATTTAGATATACTTAGTATAATATTTAGATATACTTAGTATTTAGATATACTTAGTATAATATTTAGATATACTTAGTATTTCGATATACTTAGTATAATATTTAGATATACTTAGTATAATATACGAATTATAATATAATTATTATAAGATATATTTATAACTAACTTTATAACTAACAATATAACAATAACAGGTACGAATATTAAATTGAGGTACCCATTTTATGACAATTCCCTCTATTTTTGTGCCTTTAGTAGGCCTAGTATTTCCGGCAATTGCAATGGCTTCTTTATCTTTGTATGTTCAAAAAACTAAGATTTTTTAGATTCGATGGGGCCAAGGCCAAGACCAAATCTTATCTATTTTTTTTTTCACGACTTAGATGCCACGGATATCTATTTAGTAGAATATTGTATAACATCCATCCGGCTTCCCCGAACATAAATGAAAAAGCTCCTCTTATGCATACGTAAACATGATATAGGGGTAAATGAATTATAGCAAGTGGATCGGTACCGGACGAATGTATGAAATTAAAGTCTATATATCTAGTAGATCTGTATAGGGGATCATATAAAGGGGATGATTTTAGATCTAAGCAATTTGATGAATTACTTCTAAAAGTTCATATCAAAATAGCACTAGTTGATGAGAGTTACTTCGGAAACAAAAAAAGTAAAGTCAAATTTTTTTGCTTATTTTCTCAATTCCAATAAAATGCAACTGGATCTAGTATGTATGAGTTGGCGATCAGAATCTATATGGATAGAATTTATAGTGGGGTCTCGAAAAACAAGCAATTTCTGCTGGGCCTTTATTCTTTTTTTTGGTTCATTAGGGTTTTTATTAGTTGGAACTTCTAGTTATCTTGGTAGGAATTTGATATCTTTATTTCCGTCTCAGCAAATAGTTTTTTTTCCACAAGGAATCGTGATGTCTTTCTATGGGATCGCGGGTCTCTTTATTAGTTCCTATTTGTGGTGCACGATTTTTTGGAATGTAGGTAGTGGTTATGATCGATTCGATAGAAAAGAGGGAATAGTATGTATTTTTCGTTGGGGTTTTCCTGGAAAAAATCGTCGCATCTTTCTACGATTCCTTATGAAAGATATTCAGTCCATCAGAATAGAAGTTAAAGAGGGTATTTATGCTCGGCGTGTCCTTTATATGGAAATCAGAGGCCAGGGGGCCGTTCCCTTGACTCGTACTGATGAGAATTTGACTCCACGAGAAATTGAGCAAAAAGCTGCTGAATTGGCCTATTTTTTGCGTGTACCGATTGAAGTCTTTTGAAATGAATTGCAGAATAAATGCTTTCTCGGCAGGAGGAAAAAACTCAAGACAAGAAGCCTCTTTTTTCTATAGCAGAACTAAACTGAAGTTTCTTAAGAATGCCCACTCGAACCAAAGAAGACGTATACGGAAGAGTCATAACATAAAACAAAACTGTTTTTTTTTTTTTGTCCACAAAAATTGTTTTTTATGCGTCTGTAAATGTAAAACCACTCAACTTAATTCAGTAACAAAACAAGCAAGAAATCGAAATAATGGATTCATCTCATATATCAAAGTATTTCGAAATATTTAACTTTTTATTTTCAATATTTGGAGTTGATACGTTAGATACAGATAGATTATATCTTGTAAATTTTCTCTACTTTCCTTTTGTCAATCAGCCCCTCCCCTTTTATCCTTTCTTTTGTGCTCCTTAAGAACTAAACAAGTAGATTTCTTTCTTATAACATAATGATAAATGTAATGATAACTTTTCTGTCTTTTTTTGTCACTCATTTTTGATCATCATAATATTTTTCATAATTTTTTTTTTTTCAATTATTCCCGGACTCTAGACTATATACAGTCTAGATAACCCGCGAAAATTTTTCGACATATTTGATTGATATCTTGATATAGACAGGGAGCTCCTTCGTCTCAAAATCTGAATAGAATAATCTTTATTATTTGAAGCGGTTCTTTCGGGCAGTTATCGAAAGAGGGCAATTGCTTCGAATTTGATCAATTGAGATATCTGGAAACAATAATATATATATATATTTCATTCGAACATTCGAATTCAAAGTGGATTCTTATTTTCTATTTCTGTACTCTTTTTAGATTCAAGGACTAAGCACTGAATCAAAAAAAAAAAAAACAGAGAATAGATTCATGGGCCCCTACCTTATAATTTATCTTATAATTTATAATATAATGAAAGTCATGCTTGATAGAAAGATTAGATCACATAAAGTCAACGAATGAGGTGGGTTCATTAACAATTCACAGATGAAAAAATGGCAAAAAAGAAAGCATTCACTCCCCTTCTATATTTTGCATCTATAGTATTTTTGCCCTGGTGGATCTCTCTCTCATTTAATAAAAGTCTGAAATCTTGGATTACTAATTGGTGGAATACTAGGCAATCCGAAACTTTTTTGAATGATATTCAAGAAAAAAGTATTCTAGAACAATTCATAGAAGTAGAGGAACTCCTCCTGTTGGACGAAATGATAAAAGAATACCCGGAAACACATCTACAAAAACTTCGTATAGGAATCCACAAAGAAACGATCCAATTGATCAAGATGCACAATGAGGATCGTATCCATACGATTTTGCACTTCTCGACAAATCTAATCTGTTTCGTTATTCTAAGTGGTTATTCTATTTTGGGTAATGAAGAACTTGTTATTCTTAACTCTTGGGTTCAAGAATTCCTATATAATTTAAGCGACACAATAAAAGCTTTTTCTATTCTTTTATTAACTGAGTTCTGTGTCGGATTCCATTCGCACCACGGTTGGGAACTAATGATTGGCTATATCTACAAAGATTTTGGATTTGCTCATAATGATCAAATTATATCTGTTCTTGCTTGTACCCTTCCAGTCATTCTAGATACAATTTTTAAATATTCGATCTTTCGTTATTTAAATCATGTATCGCCGTCACTTGTAGTTATTTATCATTCACTGACTGACTGAAAAATGATTCACGGATTCAATTAGAATCTTTCTTACTTTGTATATAAGCAAAGAATGCAAAGTCGTACTTACTTTACTCTTTCTACCCATCAGGGGAATACAATTCCTCCTCTATTTCAGTAAATTTTTTTTTTTTTCAGTAAAAGTAAATAGCAGAATCGTGGATAGGGAACTATACTAGTGACCTACCTAATTTTATTGTAGAAATTTTCGGGATCAATGATTGTACCATGCAAACTAGAAATACTTTTTCTTGGATAAAGGAGGAGATTACTCGATCCATTTCCGTATCGCTCATGATCTATATAATAACCGGGGCATCCATTTCAAATGCATATCCCATTTTTGCGCAGCAGGGGTATGAAAATCCACGAGAAGCAACTGGGCGTATTGTATGTGCCAATTGCCATTTAGCTAATAAACCCGTGGATATTGAGGTTCCACAAGCGGTACTTCCTGATACTGTATTTGAAGCGGTTGTTAGAATTCCTTATGATATGCAACTGAAACAAGTTCTTGCTAATGGTAAGAAAGGGGCTTTGAATGTGGGTGCTGTTCTTATTTTACCGGAGGGGTTTGAGTTAGCCCCACCTGATCGTATTTCGCCCGAGATGAAAGAAAAGATAGGCAATCTGTCTTTTCAGAACTACCGCCCCACTCAGAAAAATATTCTTGTGATAGGTCCTGTTCCTGGTCAAAAATATAGTGAAATCACCTTTCCTATTCTTTCCCCAGACCCTGCTAGTAATAAGGATGTTCATTTCTTAAAATATCCCATATACGTAGGCGGAAATAGGGGAAGGGGTCAGATTTATCCCGACGGGAACAAAAGTAACAATACAATTTATAATGCTACGGCAACAGGTATAGTAAGCAAAATCATACGAAAAGAAAAAGGGGGGTACGAAATAACCATAACGGATGCATTGGATGGACATCAAGTGGTTGATATTATCCCCCCAGGACCAGAACTTCTTGTTTCAGAGGGTGAATCTATCAAACTTGATCAACCATTAACAAGTAATCCTAATGTGGGTGGATTTGGTCAGGGGGATGCAGAAATAGTACTTCAAGATCCACTACGTGTCCAAGGCCTTTTGTTCTTCTTGGCATCTATTGTTTTTGCACAAATCTTTTTGGTTCTTAAAAAGAAACAATTTGAAAAGGTTCAAGTGTCCGAAATGAATTTCTAGATCCGTGGATTTATCAACATCAAATTTGTAAAAAAGAACAAATTCTTCCTGGCAATTAGGTTAGGTATGATGAAAAAAGTATGAAAAGTCTTTTGCTTGTTTATATTCTTTCTCTAGGAATTACTTTTACCGCATTCAAAATCTGTATATTGTGAAGAAGACTATTTGTCTTTACCCCTTCTTTTCTTTTTTCAATCTAAATGGGAGGGGTGTAATTATATCCCTATTGTCAGATTGAAATGTCACAGAATGGGTTTTGTTTTCTAAATTCAATTTGATTAGATACTAAACATAAGATAAGTAAGCGGAGAATAGAAAGGAAGGATAAATGAGGGGAACAAATAATTACAGGGAGTATTCTTCGTCTTCCTAGCCTTCGGCACAAGAAAAGGATGTGTAAAATTCCTTTTCTTGTGTCGAAATAATAACAATTCCGGATCCCATTCGTCAAAGATTTCTATTCTTAGTTTATATTTTTCCAGATTTTTCAGAACCCTTTATTTTTTTAGATTTACTTATAATAGATAATAGATTATAATAGATAATAGAATAAGTAATAAAGTAATCGAATAAGTAATAAGGATAATATAATAAGTATAAAATAAGTATAAATAAGTATAAAATAAGTATAAGTATAAATAAGTATAATATAATATAATAAGTAATGGACAACCAAAAAAAAGAGAAGGAATCCTTTTTTTTATAAATATAAAATAGAAGCAAGGCGATGAACTTATAAAAAAATTTCAAACTTTGATGAAATACTAAAATAAATAGAGTAAGGTTAGACTAGTCTAGAAAGGGTTTGCTTGATATCTGGTCGACAGAAAAAAAAAAGAAATATTAAAATTAAATATTAAAATATTAAAATTAAATATTAAAAAAAATTAAATATTAAAATTAAATATATATTGTGATTGTGTCATCCAGGAAAAGGAAATTGAGTGATTCCTTTTTTTCTTCTAACCTTGAAAGTATCGATAGATACTATCGAAGAACAGATGCTATGAATCAATTAATCGAGTTCATTTTTCAAAAACATCATCGGAAAAAGTGATCTATTTGTTGTCATTTATATTTATACGAACAAAATATTATGATCATTAAGAATTCAACGGGACCCCTCCTCGCGAATCAGACAAAGAAAGAGGAGGCGGGCCCCGTTGAGTTCTTACACTTTCATGCCTATAACTTAGTTCATCCCATTATTACATATTACAGGGACGAACCCAATCCAGAATATGAACCATAAAAGAAAATACCTATTAAACCGATCACAGGAATACCAGTTACCGTACCTATTATCCAAAGAGGAATCCTTCCAGTAGTATCGGCCATTTATCCCGCTTCCCTCCACATTTCATCAAGTGGTCATGCTAAAGACATAAACAGTCATAGATAATTATGAGATGCAATCCTTCCGAATGGGATAAGAGAATTCCTACTATTATTTAGTATTCTACTACTCTTTTTTTCTTAATTGAAGAAATAATTGGAAAATAAAACAGCAAGTACAAAAATGAGTAATAACCCCCAGTAGAGACTGGTACGATTCAATTCAACATTTTGTTCGTTCGGGTTTGATTGTGTCATAGCTCTATAATTAATTCGGATTAGGTTTATCGTTGGATGAACTGCATTGCTGATATTGACCCCAAAAAAGAAACGGTAGGTACAGCTAGTCCGTGAACAGCCAACCATCGCACTGTAAAAATTGGATAGGTTCGATCTATGGTCATTGGGTCCTCCTAAAAAGATCTACTAAATTCATCGAGTTGTTCCAAAGAATCAAAACGGCCGGTTATTAATGGAATTCCTTGTCGGCTCTCTGTAAAATACTCGTTTGGACGAGGGCTTCCAAACACATCATAAGCTAAACCTGTGCTGACGAATAACCAACCCGCAATGAATAGGGAAGGTATAGTAATACTATGAATGATCCAGTATCGAATACTGGTAATAATATCAGCAAAAGAACGTTCTCCTGTGCTTCCAGACATGCTGAGCTCCGCATATTCTTGTAGGGGATCGATTCCGTAAAAGATGAGATCAGTAAACGGAAATTCACTGAAATTCAATCTTTGTGAGATCGTCAATATTGTACCAAAGGTATTTTTAGAGTATACCGAATCAGTATAGCTATCCTTCTTCTGACACAGCAACGCAATTTCAAACAGTATATCGACATGAAGTGCTAGATAATTTCTTTCTTCTTCTTGCTTGTCGATGTATAACCACGTATCATGCGATAGAAAATTCCTCAAATTCCTGGAATATAATATAGGGGATTCTATTATTGGTTTGGGGCTAGAAACGGAAGATCAGGTAACCCGTGAATCCAACAAGTTTATAATAATTCATGAAGGAAATTATCATATTTCCGCAAGTCAATTAGATGCGAAATCTAAAAATTGACTTTTTTTCGTAATTGCATAAGAGGTTTTGTTTTTTGTTGTAAGCCCTCCTTTTTTTATTTTAAGGAATTGCTTAGTCGTCTAGTAACAAGTAAGAGTAGTCGATAGTATTAGATATAGATAAAAAAAAGAGCAAGGAATAAAAAAAAAATTCTACTAATCAATATTTGTGAGGCGGCCTTTCTTGTATTCTTGTATTAGATCCAAAGGTTTTTTCTTGACCTAACTACAAAGATGATGAATCTATTTCTTTTTCTTTTCTACTCTTGTCCTGCCGCTCTATTTTTGTGAATACCGTTTAGAATGATTGATGAATCAAAAAATTTCAATTGAACTTATTCTTTCAATTGGTATTTTTGCTTATCCCCGTCTCTTTTAAAAATTGAAACTTAGGTAAGTGCTTTATAAACATATGTATAAAAAGAACATATTTCATTTAGCTCCTTCATGCCTACTCTAACTAGTTATTTCGGTTTTTTACTAGCGGCTTTAACTATAACCTCAGCTCTATTTATTGGTCTGAGTAAGATACGACTTATTTGAAAATTAATTGAATGAACGAACAATTAATAAAAACAAAGTTTTCTGTCCTATTCCATATATTCTATAGTTCCTTACCGTGTTAATTATCAATTATTAGTTATTGATATTCATGGGCAATAGAGATTAATATTTAGGGATAGATATTACCTTTCTTTTTCTCCTTTCAAATAAATTGAAATGATTGAAGTTTTTCTATTTGGAATCGTCTTAGGTCTAATTCCTATTACTTTGGCTGGATTATTCGTAACCGCATATTTACAATACATACGTGGTGATCAGTTGGACCTTTGATTAATTAACATCTCTTTTTTTGACTGACCCCTTTAATTTTAATTTAATTAATTTAATTCAAGGAGGTCAAATTCGAATTGCTGTTCAATTTTTTTTTTTTTTTTTTTTTTTTCAGTTCGGTGTAATTTTCGACTTAACAAGAGCGGAATCACGCTCTGTAGGATTTGAACCTACGACATTGGGTTTTGGAGACCCACGTTCTACCGAACTGAACTAAGAGCGCTTTCTTATCATAATAAATAAGACTGTAAAAAAGAGGATTCTTTTATTTTATAACCCCAATACATCGTGCACACCTATACTATCATATATCATATATAATATGAGAAAATGATAGATTATGTATGCTTAATTTTAATCAATCTAAAACTAAAATGGCTCCCTCCTTACTGCTCAAAGGAGAAGTAATAGGTAGGGATGACAGGATTTGAACCCGTGACATTTTGTACCCAAAACAAACGCGCTACCAAGCTGCGCTACATCCCTTTCAATTGGCCTACGATGTTATTGTAGAGAATCCCTGTCTTGTTTTCCACACCCTTATTTCATCTATTGATATACAAAAATTATCTTTCCATTTCCTCTTTTTGGTCTCATATCATATAACAACCATATAATGAATAATAAATGAATCTTTTTGGCGGGAATTCTCAGGCAGAAAGGGACCTATTTTGCTGTTTTAAGAAAAGGAAAATCTTATCTATCGAATCATTGTACATTTAAATTTTAATTTTGAATTAGGAATTCCGGGTACAAATATACAAATACAAGTGGTCTTTAACCACACATACATGTGATTATATATGTATTACCATAATGTATGTAATACGATAAAGAAGGAGGATTTTAAATGCGAGATCTAAAAACATATCTTTCCGTAGCACCGGTACTAAGTACTCTCTGGTTCGGTTCTTTAGCGGGTTTATTGATAGAGATCAATCGTTTCTTCCCGGATGCGTTAACATTCCCTTTTTTTTAATTCTAGTTATTGTCGCGGGACGGGTGTGAAAAAGATTAGATCGATATACAATCAAATATCTGTGACTAATCTCTCGCCCCCCCTTGACTTTAGTTGTTTTTAGAATTATAATTATATAAGAAATGAATTCTAATTATATAAGAAATAATTCTATTTAGTTTTTTTAGAATTCTAATTATATAAGAATTATATAAAATAAATAAGGAAGGTAGAACGAAAAAAGTGGATTGAACCTCAACAAAACTTGGGTTCAAGCTCCAATTAAATTACTAGTAGAGCGAAAAGAGAAATGTGGCTGGAACAACAGTATCCTACAAGATACTTAAAGAAAATACCGTACTGTGATTCTAAATCGAGTTAGAAATCATTGTATTACTTATTTACTATTAGTATAATACATATTGATTTACTATATTGATTGCAATTGATTGCAACGAAATCTTTCAGGATTTGGTTTTGAGTTAGCAACTTTTATTTATTTATTTTCATTCCTTTCTTCTTCACTTTTGATCGGAAAATAGAAGAGTTGGGTGAATTAAAAACTCAAAGGGGGTTCATGGCCAAGAGTAAAGATGTCCGAGTAACGATTATTTTGGAATGTACCAGTTGTGTTCGAAACGTCGTTAATAAGGAATCAACGGGCATTTCCAGGTATATTACTCAAAAAAATCGACACAATACGCCTAGTCGATTGGAATTGAAGAAATTCTGTTCCTATTGTTACAAACATACAATTCACGGGGAGATAAAGAAATAAATCGAATCAAGTACTCGTATGTCAACCCTTCCCGAGAATATGAGAAAATAGGACATTAGGTATTTAGGTAACATTAGGTATTTAGTATGAGAAAATAGGACATTAGGTATTCAGGTATAATAATATATATTATATAATATATTAAGTAATATTAAGTATATAATTAGTTAGATATAATATATAACTAATATATAACAAATATTTTATTTATATATTAGTCTATATTTGTATTTCCTTGTCTATTCCACGCTTTCTTTTTAAAGTGAAGTTTTTAGTTTTAAATTATTCGATATGCACGTTAATAAATTTTTAACCTTTTTAACCTGGTATATGATTGTATCAATATTCTTTTATTTTTTTTTATTCTATTTTTTATTTAGTTCTTATTTTTTTAATAATTTTTTTCTTTATTCTCGAGTCAATTATTTATTTTTTTAGTTTACCGTCTTCGAATGATTTTTAGTTTACAGTCTTCGAATGATTAGGAGTTGGATTTTCATTGATTAGGAATTAGATTTTTAATATCACTAACTATTTTTTTTTTTATTTTCTATTCGTGCATAATGATTATTTTAATATTGTTAATTTTAATATTGTTGTTAATTTTAATATTGTTAATATTGTATTATTTATTATATTGTATGATTTATTCATTACTATATTTTTTAGTTATTACTATATTTTGTATTTATTACTATATTTCATTATTTATTTCTTATTTTATTAATTATTTATTATTTTCGTGTCGGTTCTATATATATTTATAAATTATATTTATTTATTATTTATGTATTATCACAGTTATAGATATTTATTTAAATTATATTTATATATTAAATATATTAAAATATTAAATTATATTTATATTTTATATATTAAATATATTAAAATATGAAATTATATTTATATATATTTATAAATTATATTTATTTATTATTTATGTATTATCACAGTTATAGATATTTATTTAAATTATATTTATATATTAAATATATTAAAATATTAAATTATATTTATATTTTATATATTAAATATATTAAAATATGAAATTATATTTATATATTAAATATATTAAAATATGAAATTATATTTATATATTAAATATATTAAAATATGAAATTATATTTATATATTAAATATATTAAAATATGAAATTATATTTATATATTAAATATATTAAAATATGAAATTATATTTAAATAAATATCTATAAATAATATAATAATAAAATAAACTAATAAAATAAACAAATAAATAATAAATAAATAATTAAAATAAACTAATAAAATAAACAAATAAATAAGAAATAAATAATAAATAAATAATACAATAATAAAAAAAACAAAGCAAATCGTATTTATTCTATTAATTCTATAATTTGAATTTGATCCGATCAAAATAGGATTTTAGAAAAGGATAGGATAGGATTATTTTTAGAAATAAGGAATAAAGAAATGATGGATAAATACAAGCGATCTTTTCGTAGGCGTTTGCCCCCGATCCAATCGGGGGATCGAATTGATTATAGAAACATGAGTTTAATTAGTCGATTTATTAGTGAACAAGGAAAAATCTTATCTAGGCGAGTAAATAGATTGACTTTAAAACAACAACGATTAATTACTATTGCTATAAAACAAGCTCGTATTTTATCTTCGTTACCCTTTATTAATAATGAGAAACGATTTGAAAGAAGGGAGTCGACCGCTAGAACTAGAACCAGAAATGAGAAACGATTTGAAAGAAGAGAGTCGACCGCTAGAACTACTGCTCTTAGAACCAGAAATAAATAGGCTTACCCTTCAATTGACTCAAAATTATCAAACGTAGACTGATGCTTTATTCAAAAAATCTGATAATCAAAATTGTCGTGTCGTAAGAAAAAAGAAATAAATAAAAGAATCGAATCGGGTTGGGGAAGAAAAATAAATTTTTTTTTTTTTTATTGAGCGTCTTCGCTCATCTTGTTTTCTTGTTTTGATGACCTTATCAGAATTTTTTTATCATATTAATTTCTACTCTACCTCCCTCGAGTTCATTCTCGAGGGAACCCCATTTCATTTAAAGCATTTCGGTGGATTCCTTCCGATCTCCTTATTTTATAATCTCGTTGGAAATCATATAAAGACAATTCCTATTTGAGATAGCTATTTGTGCAAGTATTTTACGATTAAGAAGCAACTGTTTCTTGTACCGATTTTTTATTAATCTACTATAATTATAGGATACCCCCATTCCTCGAATTCCTGCATTTATTCGAGTGATCCACAAACGACGAAAATATCTTTTTTTCCTATCTCTATCCCGATCAGCCGAAACCAAAGCTCTTACTCTTTGTCTCCGAGCTATATATCCCTCTTTCATTCTGGTCATTGAATAAAAGAAATTTTGATGAATAACTAATTCTTTCTTTCAGTTATTCTTTTCTAGTCTATTAATAACAAAACGGATTCTTCCAATGTATAAAATAAAAATTCCAATGGCTTTTGCTACTATAACCGTCCCGCCCACGATTTTTCCTTTTTTCTAGGCATTTCATTTCGCCTTGAAATAAGAAATTGTATTGATACTAGGTATCAAAAAAAGCATATTAACTAAAATAAAGGAGTAAATAGAAATGGATAAATAAATAGTGGGTTCCATCGTTTCTATGGTTACTTCTTAAACGGTGAGGTCCCCTCTATACACCGGAGCTCATTCCTTCATTTAACATTTAATTGGTAACTTGTACAGTTCACACTCTTCGGCTCTACTCATAAATTTTTCAGTAATAGATCTTTCACAACGAGATCTATCTTATACAGTAACGGTATGTAATTAGGAGGATTAATTGGGTAGCTGACCCTGTTAGTCCGTTCTTTGCAAGAGTCGAAGCATAATCTTTTTGCTTTTTAAATAGGATTTTCCCCGCTTAATGGATAAGCATTTGCTACCAATGGGGAATTTTTAAAAAATTCCAAGATTGGATTTGCGCCAATGGAAACCATAAATTTCATACACAATAGAAGGATATGGTAGATCTATCTTTTTTAGATAGTGAACGGAAGAACCCCATTCTATTCACTGGTACTGATCGTTGATACTGAAAAATTGTTTCCTTTTTCTCAGCCCATGATCTGAACAAGTCGCACATACACCCTAGTACATCTTCCTCGGCGCTGAGGACATCCCCGAAGAGCAGGGGCTTTCGTGACATTTCTAATTGGCTGTCTTGCATTTCTAATAAGTTGTTTAATAGTTGGCATGCTGAATCATATACAATCATATACATAATAGACTGGTTTAGATCGATCCTAACCAGATGATTATGAATTACTTCTTTTTCTCTTTAATAGATTAATAAAATATTAATCTATTAAAGAGAAAAAGAAGGAAAGGAATAAGAGGGATTAAATCAATCTAAATCAAAATTAAATGGTGTTCCATTGTCGTCAAATGGTGGTCTTCCATTGCCATTGTCGTCAAATGGTGGTCTTCCATTGCCATTGTCGTCAAATGGTGGTCTTCCATTGCCATTGTCGTCAAATGGTGGTCTTCCATTGCCATTGTCGTCAAATGGTGGTCTTCCATTGCCATTGTCGTCAAATGGTGGTCTTCCATTGCCATTGTCGTCAAATGGTGGTCTTCCATTGCCATTGTCGTCAAATGGTGGTCTTCCATTGCCATTGTCGTCAAATGGTGGTCTTCCATTGCCATTGTCGTTAACTAGTCTCCATTTTTTATTCACTATAGGTTTGTTATTCACTATAGGTTTGTTATTCACTATAGGTTTGTTATTCACTATAGGTTTTTCATTCACTATAGGTTTTTCATTCACTATAGGTTTTTCATTCACTATAGGTTTTTCATTCACTATAGGTTTGTTATTCACTATAGGTTTTTCATTCACTATAGGTTTTTCATTCACTATAGGTTTTTCATTCACTATAGGTTTTTCATTCACTATAGGTCTCGATTCTGTACGCACTATATGATCCACAATTCCATGATCTTTGGCTTCTTTTGCTGACATAAAATTATCTCTTTCCATGTCTTTGTTTATAACCCATCGGGGCTGGCCCGTTCTTTGTACATAAGCCTCTATGATGTCTTCTTGCATTTTCATTACTTCGTCTGTTTCCATGACCCAGTCTTTGAAGCCATCATCCTTAAGCATACTAATAGGTTGATGGATCATTACCCTGATGATATAACATACTTCTAACTCACATAATGAGGCGAGAAGAATAGCTATAGAATTGAACAACCGTACAGGCATTTTTTGCGCATTGCATACGGCTTTACAATTGCATACGGCTTTACAATGGAATTCTCTTTTTTCTTTCATCGAAAAAAAGAGAAAATATAGAGTCTATTAGACCCAGATTAATAAATAATCCAATTACCATCCTTCTTTTTCTTTTTTTTTCGGAAAAGTTTAAAAATACTATGATGGCTCCGTTGCTTTATATATTTATTTCGTCTGTGATTCAGCAATCCCAAAGTTTCTTTTTTTTTTTGAAAAAAAAAAAAGAAAGAAAAAAAATAGTCTTTTTTTTTTTCGTACTCTTTCATAACATAAATATTGTTAATAGCCTCTGGTAGGAAAAGAAAAAAAGTTTGTGACGCCTGAGATGGGCCCACGATAGCTAAGATCAAATTGGAAATGCCCCTTCTCTCATACTACTCTTTCGATACATAATCTAATATTTTTTTTTGAAAAAAAAAAAAAGAAATAAAAAAAAAATTTCATATCGAATTCAAAGTGCCATGCTATTATTACTTACTAATTCATATTTCATATGGCGAAGGCATAGTCTTCTTTTTTCTTTCCATCAATAATAAAAAAAAAAAACTCATTGGCGCCGAGCGTGAGGGAATGCTCTGCGTTTGGTAATTTCTCCTCCGACCAAGAGAAAAGCTGCGATTGAAGCGGTCAATCCCATGGCTAGTGTATGCACATCTGGTTCCACTGCTTGCATAGTATCAAAAAGAGATAATCCAGATACTATCCCTCCGCCAGGAGAGTTTATAAAAAAAAACAGGTCTCGGCTATTACTCTCTATACTGAGATAGATCATAATACCCGCAAGTTGATTCGAGGTCTGGATATCAAGCTCTTTGCCCAAAAAAAGCAATCTTTCTCGATAAATTCGGTTGATTAGGATAAAATTGTATCCCTTAGTAGCCGTACAGGCACCTTTTGATGCATACGGTTCAACAAAAATTGCGAAAAAAAATCAATGTGTAGATTCCAGCCATCCTTTGTTTTTTCTAGTCGGACCTTTCTAACTTCTAATTTCTAATGAAGGGGCTTTTTCTTACATTTTTTAAATAAAATGAAATTTAAAATTAAATTAAAGAAAGATGAGTTTTGGCCCGTTTTCCTATAATATAGAAAAAATTCGCTAAACTTATTGCACAAACTTTTCATTGATCCATTTTTTTTTCATTGCGATTCAATCCAAATCACGATGTCATTTTCTTGTTCCTGAATGGGGTTCGTCAATTTTTTATTCAATTTTTTTAGGTTTATGCTCTACTCCGAGTAAAGATCTGCCCGATTTTTATTTGCACATATAGGACAAATGACCCAATACCACGTCTTTTTGCTATGATTTCATTTCCTTTTTTTATTTTAATTTAATTCCTTTTTCTTTCATGTTTTTCGCCAAATATTCAACGTATTTCCCATATTATTCGATTGATTAACAGTTTGAAATCGCTCTTATTTATAATTAAAAAAAAAAAGAAAAATTATGATTATGATATAGGTGGTAATCATAAATATATTACCAATTGGGTTTTTTCTAAACGGAGCCTGGATACTTCATTTTATCAGTCCAACCAAGCCAACCATAAATCATTCTAATTGAAAATATTAATCTGGATACACCCCCATGAAATGGATCTCTAATTGCACTTCATTACACTTCCCGCTACAAATTTTTGATAATTCAATCAATCTTTTTGGGGCGAAACAGGGGATATCTCGATCGGGCGAGAGAACGGGGGAATCCCATATGACCCAATATATTTGACAAGTCGCACTATATGTCAACCCAGCTTGCATCGTTATCTCCCGGAACTTGAAAAGGAACTTTTGGAATACCAACAGGCATAAAGTAAAAAGAATGTAAAATTATATTTCGCTTTGATTGTGGAAGCGTAATACGTAATGTAATACGTAATAATGGTCTTATCTTAATAATATGTAATATTATATTTCACTTTGATTGTGGAAGCGTAATACGTAATGTAATACGTAATAATGGTCTTATCTTAATAATATGTAATATTATAATATGTAATATTATATTTCACTTTGATTGTGGAAGCGTAATACGTAATGTAATACGTAATAATGGTCTTATCTTAATAATATGTAATATTATAATATGTAATATTATATTTCACTTTGATTGTGGAAGCGTAATACGTAATGTAATACGTAATAATGGTCTTATCTTAATAATATGTAATAATGGTCTTAATAATATGGGCCTTTATCATATTTTATACATAGATAGACTAAGGCCATAAAATAAAGAAAGGCGGAATGAATGAAAGAGAATTCTTACGAATAGGTCCTTTGAATGATGAACAAATAGGGATGCATTCATTCATAAAAAATAGGATCAACCCCCATTGCGTATTGATACTTATCGAGTATAGAATAGATCTGCTTCTCTTTTTTCTTCTGAGCCGAATTCTTCCCTTATTACTAATGGAATAGAACAAACATTAATCCTTTCTCCGAAAGAATCCACCGAAAAGGGGAGGTATTCCAATGCAATAAAGTTACATAGTGTCTATTTTTCGTTGATTTGATAAAGGGGTATTTCCATGGGTTTGCCTTGGTATCGTGTTCATACTGTCGTATTGAATGATCCCGGTCGCTTGCTTTCTGTTCATATAATGCATACAGCTCTGGTTGCTGGTTGGGCCGGTTCAATGGCTCTATATGAATTAGCTGTTTTTGATCCCTCCGATCCCGTTCTTGATCCAATGTGGAGACAAGGTATGTTCGTTATACCCTTCATGACTCGTTTAGGAATAACCAATTCATGGGGCGGTTGGAGTATTACGGGGCGGACTATAACAAATCCGGGTATTTGGAGTTACGAAGGTGTGGCCGGAGCACATATTGTGTTTTCTGGCTTGTGCTTCTTGGCAGCTATCTGGCATTGGGTATATTGGGATCTAGAAATTTTTTGTGATGAGCGCACAGGAAAACCCTCTTTGGATTTGCCCAAGATTTTTGGAATTCATTTATTTCTCTCAGGAGTGGCTTGCTTTGGCTTTGGCGCATTTCATGTAACAGGATTGTATGGTCCTGGAATATGGGTGTCCGACCCTTATGGACTAACCGGAAAGGTACAACCTGTAAATCCAGCGTGGGGCGTGGAAGGTTTTGATCCTTTTGTTCCGGGAGGAATAGCCTCTCATCATATTGCAGCAGGGACATTGGGCATATTAGCGGGCTTATTCCATCTTAGTGTCCGTCCGCCCCAACGTTTATACAAAGGATTACGTATGGGAAATATTGAAACCGTCCTTTCCAGTAGTATAGCTGCTGTCTTTTTTGCAGCTTTTGTTGTTACTGGAACTATGTGGTATGGTTCAGCAACTACCCCCATCGAATTATTTGGTCCTACTCGTTATCAATGGGATCAAGGATACTTCCAGCAAGAAATATATCGAAGGGTTAGTGCTGGGTTAGCCGAAAATCAAAGTTTATCAGAAGCTTGGTCTAAAATTCCTGAAAAATTAGCTTTTTATGATTACATTGGCAATAATCCGGCAAAAGGAGGATTATTCAGAGCGGGTTCAATGGACAACGGGGATGGAATAGCCGTTGGGTGGTTAGGACACCCTATCTTTAGAGATAAAGAAGGGCGTGAACTTTTTGTACGTCGTATGCCTACTTTTTTTGAAACATTTCCGGTTGTTTTGGTAGACGGAGACGGAATTGTTAGAGCGGATGTTCCTTTTAGAAGGGCAGAATCGAAGTATAGTGTCGAACAAGTAGGTGTAACTGTTGAGTTCTATGGTGGCGAACTCAATGGAGTGAGTTATAGTGATCCTGCTACTGTGAAAAAATATGCTAGACGTGCTCAATTGGGTGAAATTTTTGAATTAGATCGTGCTACTTTGAAATCCGATGGTGTTTTTCGTAGCAGTCCAAGGGGTTGGTTTACTTTTGGGCATGCTTCGTTTGCTTTGCTTTTCTTCTTCGGACACATTTGGCATGGTGCTAGAACCCTGTTCAGAGATGTTTTTGCCGGTATTGATCCAGATTTGGATGCTCAAGTGGAATTTGGAGCATTCCAAAAACTTGGAGATCCAACTACAAGAAGACAAGTAGTCTGATGCAAGATTGCTTTGTTATTTTTCGCTTCTATTTTCTGTTTGTGATTTGACATAGGCTGCTGTAAAAATCTTGATTAAAATCGCTGCCTTTTCTTTGATTCTTGTTCTTTCGTTATTTTATTCGGGAGATGATTCTAAATAAATAGGTACGGAAGCTATAATTGTAAACCACGATCGAATTTATGGAAGCATTGGTTTATACATTCCTCTTAGTATCTACTCTAGGGATAATTTTTTTCGCTATCTTTTTTCGAGAACCGCCTAAAGTTCCAACTAAAAAAATGAAATGATTTTTCATTATCTCAATTGAAGTAATGAGCCTCCCAATATTATATTGGGAGGCTCATTACTTCAATTAGTCCCCGTGTTCCTCGAATGGATCCCTTAATTGTTGAGAGGGTTGCCCAAAGGCAGTATATAAGGCGTACCCAGTAAAACTTACAAGTAAACCAGATATAGAGATGGCGACTAAAGTTGCTGTTTCCATTATTATATAATTATATAAATAATATATATAAATATAAATATAAATAATATAAATATAAATATAATTTCAAGATCACAATGGATCTATGATAAGATCGTTTATTTACAGCGGAATGATATACAAAGTCAACAGATCTCACTGAATACAAAATAAGATTTATGGCTACACAAACCGTTGAGGGTAGTTCTAGATCTGGTCCAAGACGAACTGTTGTAGGGGATTTTTTGAAACCATTGAATTCGGAATATGGTAAAGTAGCTCCTGGATGGGGAACGACTCCTTTGATGGGTGTCGCAATGGCTTTATTTTCGATATTCTTATCTATTATTTTGGAGATTTATAATTCTTCCGTTTTACTGGATGGAATTTCGCTGAATTAGATTCACAAGAACCACGAAGCCTCGCTTTTCAATACAAAAAGTGAAACTTTTAGTTCTCGGATTTTTTTTAGCCCATTCTATTTTGGTAGTTCGACCGCGAAATTTTTTTTGTTTCTGTATTTCCGGAATATGAGTGTGTGACTTGTTATAATTGATCCTATTGATAGTACAGAAAATGGGTCTGTCCTCTTGATCGAGATAGTTTTATCCCGTCGGATAGCCATTCTAGTATCTGGAGCACGGAATATATGAAATGGATCACGAAGTATTCGAACTATGATTCATACTTAATATTCAAACCTCGCGGCCGGACTCAAAAAAAAAAAAAATTTTCAAAGAAAGAGGTTTTTTATTTATAAATCGAGAAATTTTTTCTTCTTTCAAACTCTCATTTAGTTTATGCTTATTTTGATCAAAGGACAAACCTTTCTTTTCTTTGTATTTTTATTTATTATATCTATTCTATTCATTGAATAAGTGATGATCCAATAATTCTTACTCAAAGAATCTTTGGACTTAGTTTGAAGGTTTTATTGAATCATCGCGGTTCTGGTATGAATCTGAAGTTTCAATTGATTCATAGGGTCTTAACAAGAGAATTCCTATTAAAAATAAAGAAAACAAGAATAAAGCCACATTCCATATAAATAACAAATCAAAGCAAAGAAAAAGAAAAGAAATAAGTAGGTAAATAGAAGATTCAAGAGGCCTGATCAACATAAAGACGAATGCGCCGACTTGATTTTTTGGCATTATAATTACAACTACAAAAAAGAGCTTTCGGATTTTTACTCTTTTGTGTCTTCAGATAAAATTGAATGAAAAGATTAAGAAGTTTCAAACTTTCTATTCCATATCCGTTTCAGCTATTATTTGGGTGTTTTTGTTTGAGCTGTACGAGATGAAATTCTCATATACGGTTCTCAGGGGGGGAGTCCTCTTGGTTTACCTATCTCAATAAAGTCTATGATTGGTTCGAAGAACGCCTCGAGATTCAGGCGATTGCAGATGATATAACTAGTAAATATGTTCCTCCTCATGTTAACATATTTTATTGTCTAGGAGGAATTACGCTTACTTGTTTTTTGGTACAAGTAGCTACAGGATTTGCTATGACTTTTTACTATCGTCCAACCGTTACTGAGGCTTTTACTTCTGTTCAATACATAATGACTGAAGCTAACTTTGGTTGGTTAATCCGATCAGTTCATCGATGGTCGGCAAGTATGATGGTCTTAATGATGATCCTGCACGTATTTCGTGTCTATCTCACTGGTGGTTTTAAAAAACCTCGCGAATTGACTTGGGTTACAGGCGTGGTTCTGGCTGTGTTGACTGCATCTTTTGGTGTAACAGGTTATTCCTTACCTTGGGACCAAATTGGTTATTGGGCAGTCAAAATCGTAACAGGCGTTCCGGAAGCTATTCCGGTAATAGGATCGCCTTTGGTAGAGTTATTGCGTGGAAGTGCTAGTGTGGGACAATCCACTTTGACCCGTTTTTATAGTTTACACACTTTTGTATTACCCCTTCTTACTGCTGTATTTATGTTAATGCATTTCCTAATGATACGTAAGCAAGGCATTTCTGGTCCTTTATAGAGAATATAGACCATAGCTATATTGTAACCAATCATTTATCTTATTACTTGCCAATCATTTATCTTATTACTTGGGGGAGGAACAATAGTATTTCATTGCTACAAATATGGATTGTTGAAAAAAAAAAAAAAATAAGACATGTATTTGGATATTTCCTTTCAACTCCACAATATTCTATTATTTATTTGATATGACATGAATAGTTGAAGGGAATTCCCCGAAGAGAAAATGGATTATGGGAGTGTGTGACTTGAACTATTGATTGGGCCATGCAGAAATATGCCTTTATCTGCTACATTGGAATTCACAACCAAATGTGTCTTTGTTCCAACCACCGTGTAAGCCCCATACAAAGGATAGGCTGGTTCGCTTGAAGAGAATCTTTTCTATGATCAGACCTGACGATGTCGTGTATGAACAGGGCTCCGTAAGATCCAGTAGAATAAGTGATTTGGCATAATGCAAATTAGATTTTATTTATTTATTTTTATTTTTTTTTTACTTTCTTATCTTAATAGTATGAAAATACATTCATTTCTTCTGCATCGACCCGATTTATTATTATTATACTATCGGAGTGAAACAAGGGATCTAAAGAAGAGCAAAGGCTAGACTATATTAGTAACAAGTAAATCCTTTGTATGTAAAAAATCTCGATATATTTTTGGGATAAAGGTGAATCGCAAGGCCTAAGACGACCCAGAAAGCACTTGATCACGATCAACTTTGTACGCCTACTTGGGTATTGAGCATTTACCTGTAAAAATGGCATTCCTTGGAATGTATAGTTGCAACTTCGTAAAATGGAATCAGGTAACTTTTTTCTTACATATGAAATCATTCATATATGTGTGGATAACATATAGATTCATTTTATATGTATCCGTTTGTATCCATTTGATTCGATTGATTTTTGCTTGAGCCGGATGATGAAAAATTATCATGTCCGGTTCCTTCGGGGGATGGATCTAGAAAAATTCACCTATCCTAATAACAAAAAAACCTGACTTGAACGATCCTGTATTAAGAGCTAAATTAGCTAAAGGTATGGGTCATAATTATTATGGGGAACCCGCATGGCCCAATGATCTTTTATATATTTTTCCAGTAGTAATTCTCGGTACTATTGCTTGTAACGTAGGCTTAGCGGTTCTAGAACCTTCAATGATTGGTGAACCCGCGGATCCATTTGCAACTCCTTTGGAAATATTACCTGAATGGTATTTCTTTCCTGTATTTCAAATACTTCGTACAGTACCTAACAAGTTATTGGGTGTTCTTTTAATGGTTTCAGTACCTGCGGGATTATTAACAGTACCTTTTTTGGAAAATGTTAATAAATTCCAAAATCCATTTCGTCGTCCAGTAGCGACAACCGTTTTTTTGATTGGTACTGCGGTGGCCCTTTGGTTGGGTATTGGAGCAACATTACCGATTGATAAATCCCTAACTTTAGGTCTTTTTTAAATTGAATCAATTTTAAAATAAAATATCATGATGTGCGTATCTAGGGAGTAGTCACTTCAAAGTCAAAGTGAATTCTCCCTAGATACATTTATTCAATTCTGGTCCCAATATATGGATTGTGCTGAAGGTTCAAAATCCATTTTCGTTTTTTTTTTTTTTTTCTAATTTTCTAAAGTAAAAAAAAAAAAAATGAAATAAATCCTAAATCCAATGGATTTAAAATTTTGGTAAATCAATTTCGCAATGCTTTTCTACTTCTTTTCTAGAATGCCCAATATTTGTTTTACATCTTCTATGCGAAAGTGTTCAATTTTCATAAGGTCTTCTTGACTGTTATTCAAAAGGTCCAATAATGTATGTATATTGGACTTTTTGAGACAATTATAGATCCTGGGAGGCAATTCTGATTGGTCAATAAAAATATATTTCAATGCTATTTCTTTTTTCTTTTTTCTTAGTTTAGCTAATCTATCATGAAAAGGAAAAAAAGGTAAAGTAACGTTGTGTTGATTGTTTTCTAAATGTAAGTTTTCTTCTTCCGCATCTAGAAAGGGAATAAATAAATCAATCAAATTCCGAGAGGCTTCATGAAGTGCTTCTTTAGGAGTTAAACTTCCATTTGTCCATATTTCTAGAAAAAGTATCTCCTGTTTTTCATTATCATTCCCATAACAATGAATACTATGATTCGCATTTCGAACAGGCATGAATACAGCATCTATAGGATAACTTCCGTCGTGAAAGTTCTTTGGCGTTTTTATACCGTATCCTCTATTTCTCTCGATTTGTAATCCAATACACAAATCAATTGGTTCGGTTAGGCTAGCTATATGCTGTGTATTATCAACGATTTCCACAGAAGGCGGTAAGATGATGTCTTGAGCAGTTACATATCCGGGACCCTTGGCACAAATAAAGGCGTTACGAGTTCCATACAAATTACTTCTCAATACAATTGCTTTTAAATTCATTAAAATTTCATGTACTGATTCTTGAATACCTACTATGGTAGAATATTCGTGTGGTATTTTCTCAGATTTTGCACGTGTAATACATGTTCCTTCTATTTCTCCAAGCAAAGCTCTTCGCATCGCAATGCCTATTGTGTCGGCTTGGCCTTTCATAAGTGGAGACAGAATAAAGCGTCCATAATAAAGACGCTTACTATCTGTTCTTGATTCAACACACTTCCACTGCAGTGTCCGAGTAGAGACTTTTACTTTCTCTCGAACCATAGTAATATTATTTTATTTGATCAGATCATTGAATCATTTATTTCTCTTGAAATCTCTTTAGTGTTTATTTCTACACACGTTTTTTTTTAGGAGGTCTACAGCCATTATGTGGCATAGGGGTTACATCCCGTACGAAACTTAATAGTATACCACTTCTACGAATAGCTCGTAATGCTCCATCTCTTCCGAGACCAGGACCTTTTATCAGAACTTCCACTCGTCGCATACCTTGGTCTACTACTGCTCGAATAGCATTTCTCGCTGCGGTTTGAGCAGCAAAAGGAGTCCCTCTTCTTGGACCCTTGAATCCACAAGTACCGGCGGAGGAAGAAGAAATTACCTGACCCCGTACATCTGTAATAGTAACAATGGTATTGTTGAAACTTGCTTGAACATGAATAACTCCTTTTGGTATTCTACGTGCACTTTTCCGTGCACTACTGCGCCCATTCCTACGTGAACCAACTTTTGGTATAGGTTTTGCCATATTTTATCATTTCATAAGGATAAGTCAGAGATATATGGATATATCCATTTCATGTCAAAACAGATCTTCTATTTTTATTTGTTCATCGCTTTCTTTAAGATTAGTTTCTTTTCTTTAACTTTAAGGAGTTCTTTTTAGAATAGAAAGATTATCCTTGTCTCTGTTTATGTCTCGGGTTGGAACAAATTACGACAATTCGTCCCCTCCTACGGATTAGTCGACATTTTTCACAAATTTTACGAACGGAAGCCCTTATTTTCATAGTTGTTATTCCTTAAATTTTTCCGAATCTACTTATTGGAAGAAAATAAGTTTCTTGAAATTTTTGAACCTTGAATTGGATCCCCCTGAAAGGAATCTTGAAGTTGAAAAAACTACCTAATCGTTCGAATCCTTGTTGCGGAGTCTATAAATTATACGCCCCCTGGTTGAATCATAAGCACTTACTTCACTTTTGTTGACTCTATCCCACGGTGGTATACGTATAAAACTCGATCGGACCCTTCCTGAAACATAACCTAGAATCAGATCTTCATTATCTAAAGGAATCTGGAGTGGACGTGATTCACTAATTAAACCTCCATGAATCCATTTTTGTTCTTTTATTCCAGGTAAAACTTCCTTGACGTATCAACTACTGTAGGGCAGGAGGAGTTCTATTAGACAACCCGTGCTTTTTTTTTTCACAAATGGAAAGTTTCGGATTCGGATACAATTCGGATGTTAGACAGATTACCATATATAACACAAAATTTCTCCGCCGATTCCTTCTAGTCGAGCCTCCCGGTCTGTCATTATACCCCGAGAAGTAGAAAGAATTACAATCCCCATCCCGCCTAAAATTCTAGGAATTTGTTGATAGTTAGAATAGATTCGTAGACCGGGTCGACTGATCCGTCGTAAATTTAAAATAGTTCTATATGGTCCTTTCCTATTCCTTCTATGCCGTAGGGTTAAAACCAAAAAATATTTGTTTCTTTCCCGATGTTTCCTTATGTTATCGATAAAACCTTCTCGTAAAAGTATTTTAACAATGTTTTCAGTGATGTTAGTAGATCCTATTCGAATCGTTCCTTTTCTATTCATGTCAGCATTTCGTATAGAAGTTATTATGTCAGCAATAGTGTCCTTACCCATGGTAAACTAAAATTATTGTTGCTCCCGAATTTTGATATAACCAACATGTTCTTTTTTTTTTTTTACTTAGTAAAGGTATATACGTGAGACACAATCTACTAATTAATCTATGTCATTTAAATACTCTAATTTAAATACTATAACTATATTGAATTGAGGTCTCGTCTTATAATACCTCAGGAGCTAATGAAACTATTTTAGTGAAATTTAACTGTCTCAATTCCCCGGCGATCGCACCAAAAATTCGAGTTCCTTTTGGATTTCCTTTTTGATCAATGACAACTGCAGCATTGTCATCATATCGTATTATCATACCGTTGTCGCGTTTGAGTTCTTTACAAGTACGTACAATTACAGCTCTGATCACTTCTGATCTTTCTAGAGGTGCCTTTGGTACTGCTTTCTTGATCACAGCAACAATAACGTCACCAATATGAGCATATCGGCGATTACTAGCTCCTATGACTCGAATACACATTAATTCTCGGGCCCCGCTGTTATCTGCTACATTCAAATGGGTCTGAGGTTGAATCATTTTTTTTAATCTCTTCTTTCAATGGAACAAAGGACGAAGAAAAAAAGAAATATTGTTTGTCAAAAAAAAAAAAAAAAGGAAACCCGCAATTGTTTTTTTTATTCCCAAGACTTCTTTCCTTTGGTTCTATATTCCTATCCTGAAATAATGAATTGAGTTTTTATAGGCATTTTGGACGCCGCTATTGAAATAGCCTTTCTTGCTATATTTTCGGCTACTCCGCTCATTTCATAAAGTATTCTGCCCGGTTTAACGACAGCTACCCAATACTCGGGAGATCCTTTCCCCGAACCCATACGTGTTTCTGTAGATCTTACCGTAACTGGTTTGTCTGGAAATATACGTACCCATATTTTTCCACCACGGCGTACATTTCGTGTCATTGCGCGGCGCCCCGCTTCTATTTGTCTAGATGTAATCCAAGCGGGTTCAAGTGCTTGAAGAGCATATCTACCGAAACAAATGCGATTACCTCGATAAGATATTCCTTTCATTCTTCCTCTATGTTGGTTACGAAATCTGGTTCTTTTTGGGTTATAGTTGATGGTTGTTTATTAATTCCATCTCTACTACAGAACTGGACATGAGAGTTTCTTCTCATCCAGCTCCTCGCGAAAAAAATGACTAAAAAATATTTTATTTTATTCTTAAGATATATAGGTAGTTACTGAATAATAGATTGAATCCTGGGATTCTTTGCTTTGAGATTTTATCTGATCTATTTGAGATTTTATCTG